>NW_023413834.1:0-61334 GCF_903995425.1 Onychomys torridus | reverse complement strand
AAAGAGAGAGAATGAATGCACGTGGAGATGGGCAGATGTCAATGCAGAAGTACATACAGCAGAATAAAGAGCAATGCAGCATCACCAGAATCTAGTCCTTCTCCAACAGCTAGACCTGAAAATCAGAATGGAAGAAGCAGAAGAGAACAACCTTATAAGTAACATCTTGAAGAGGCTAGAGCCTTATATAGCAGAAATCAAAAATAAAGTGGAGGAACATAAAAACAAAAAATGGGAAGATTGCTATAAAAAACTAGAGGAAAGGACAAATAAAGCAAAGAAAACAATAAGGCCCTGAAAGAAAATCGTGAAAAAGCAATGAAACAGATGAGGGAAACTATCCAAGACCTGAAGAGGGAAATAGAAAAAAATGAAGAAGACACTAGCAGAAGGAATGCTGGAAATTTGATACCCTGATTTAGCAGGAAGTATTCTGACATTGCCCCTTTCCTGTGACCTGATCCAACTGCCAGCATCCACCCACAGAACACTCTGACTGCCCTAATGGCTGGACCCTTCCTCCACCCTACACAGTAAAAGACCCAGTCTCTGGACTTAAAATCTCACCAATCTACACCTTGGAGAGTTCCACCCCTTTCCCAAGAAACTCTGTATAAGCCCTGCCTTCTGCTCAGTTCCCTGCTGTTTCTTGCCCAAGGAAAGGCAGTCACCCTCCTGGGTTTCTCCCTCCCAAGTATCTCATATGAGGTTTGTTGTCCAGTGTGACTTTGTGGTATACCTTGGCTCCAACTGCCAGGATACCATTCCATCCTAGCTGCAATGCTTACACTATACCCTTTCAGATGAAGGTTTAGAATTCAGGCTCTCAGATGGAAACTATAAATGTCAGAACACTCAGAAACAAACTCCTTCCAGGAACAATGAATGTGCATTAGTGTCATGGCTCAGGGGTAAAGGACTTTCATAGAATACCCCAGTGAAGGGCTGGGCGTTTAGCTCAGCAGTAGAGTCCCCGCCTACATTCCCCCAGTGAGGGGCTGAGGGTGTGGCCCCATGTTAGTATAACCATGTCTCCATGCTAGAGGCCCTGAACTTTAGCCTCAGCACAGGAAAAATAAATAAATAGAAGGCAGGTGTCTCAGTTACTCTTCTATTACTGTGAAGAGACACCATGACCAAGGCAGCTCTGATAAAAGCATTTAATTGGGACTTCCTTATGCTTCCAGGGAATCAGTCCACAATCATTATGGGCGAAGCAGACAGGCATGGTGCAGGAGCAGGAGATGAGAGTTTTATGTCTGGATCTTCAGGCAGCAGGCAGAGAGACTGGACCTGTCATGGACTTTTGAAACCTCAACACCCACCCTCAGTGACACACTTCTAACAAGGCCCCGCCTACTAATCCTTCTCTAACTGTTCCACTAACTGAGGATCAAGCACTAAGCATGTGGCCAATGGGGGCCATTTTCATTCAACCACCACAGCAGGTTTCATCAATGCACCTGTTTTGTAGGCTAGAGTTAGCAAGGGCAGGGATTCTAGAACTGCCCAGCACCTACTCAAGCCTGTGGCGCCTCCACTGCCCTGTGCTGTTAACTTCTTGAAGAGGCAGTTTGGGACTCAGCCAGGAGAAGCACATGACAACAGCACTCTGGTAACCTCCCTCTGAAAAACTCCAAACATTTTTTAAAAAAAATTTTTTGGTTCTGTGTACCGTCTTCTGTCTGCATGTGTCCCTGCAGGCCAGAAGAGGGAACCCGATCTCATGACACGTGGTTGTGAGCCACCATGTGGTTGCTGGGAATTGAACTCAGAACCTCTGGAAGAACTGTCAGTGCTCTTAACTCCTGAGACTTGTATTCAGCCCCAGAACTCCAAACATTTAATTTTCACATCTTTCTTCAGGGCCATAGATAGGCTTGTAGATCATCCGAGCCTCTCTGCCTCAGTCAAGGAGTCCTGGGCAAAGATAATTATCAAAGCATTTGGGGGTCATCATCCCCAGGCAATGAATACATTTGCACTAATGTGTCTATGTCAAAGTCTATGGATGACCCAGGAGGATGGATCAACCCCAGGCTCCTTTGGTAGATCTCCAAAAGCTCAGAATGCTTCAGGGACTTCACTGCAGAGGTATCATCCTCTTCGGGTAGATTTGGCGAAACATTCTTCTGTGATTCCTGTCTACTGTTGTCTGAGCTTCTAGAACTCAGTAGCTGAGCATAGTCAGTCTTGGGTGCGAAGATCTTACCATCTTTCAGGGATTTCACCTGCTTGCATGGTGCTCTCTTTACTGACTTGGCCTGGTTGGATGATGTACCTGAATCCCTTGTTGCCTGGTTGGATGATGAACTCATTTCTCTAAATCCCTGGTTGCATGATGAAGCCAAGTCTATCGATACCTGGTTGGATAATGCAATCATCTCTCGCAATGCTTGGTTAGATGATGTACCCATCTCTATCATTGCATGGTTGGAAGATGCATCCAAATCTCTCATTGCATGGCTGGATGATGTAGCCATGTCCATAGTTACTTGGTTGGATGATGCAGCCATCTGTATAATTCCCTGGTTGGATGAAGCATCCATCTCTCTAATTCCCTGGTTGCATGATGAAGCCAAGTCTATCGTTACCTGGTTGGATAATGCAATCATCTCTCTCAATGCATGGTTAGATGATGTACCCATCTCAGTATTTCCCGGGTTGGATGATGCACTCTTCTCTGTAGTTCCCTGCTTAGATGATGCACCCATCTCTGCAGTTACTTGGTTTAATGATGCTTCTCTCACTCTCTTGGCCTGGTTGGATGATGCACACATCTCCGTAGTTCCCTGGTTAGATGATGCACCCATCTCTGCAGTTACTTGGTTTAATGATGCTCCTCTCCCTCTCTTGGCCTGGTTGGATGAAGCACCAATCTCTGTAGTTCCCCAGTTTGATGCTGAAGCCAACTCTATCATTACCTGTTTGGATAATGCAGTCTTCTCTTGCAATGCCTGCTTAGATGATACACACATCTCTATCAATGCAAGGTTGGAAGATGCATCCAAATCTCCCATTGCATGGCTGGATGATGGTGCCATCTCCATAGATACTTGGTTGGATGATGCAGCCATCTCCATTTTTCCCTGGTTGGATGATGCAGCCATCTGTATAATTTGCTGGTTGGATGAAGCATCCATCTCTCTAATTCCCTGGTTGCATGATGAAGCCAAGTCTATTGTTACCTGGTTGGATAAAGCAATCATCTCTCTCAGTGCATGGTTAGATGATGTACCCATCTCAGTATTTCCGGGGTTGGATGATGCACTCTTCTCTGTAGTTCCCTGCTTAGATGATGCACCCATCTCTGCAGTTACTTGGTTTAATGATGCTTCTCTCACTCTCTTGGCCTGTTTGGATGATGCTCCTCTCCCTCTCTTGGCCTGGTTGGATGAAGCACCAATCTCTGTAGTTCCCCAGTTTGATGCTGAAGCCAACTCGATCATTACCTGTTTGGATAATGCAGTCTTCTCTTGCAATGCCTGCTTAGATGATACACCCATCTCTATCATTGCATGGTTGGAAGGTGCATCCAAATCTCCCATTGCATGGCTGGATGATGTCGCCATCTCCCTAGTTACTTGGTTGGATGATGCAGCCATCTCCATTTTTCCCTGGTTGGATGATGCAGCCATCTGTATAATTTGCTGGTTGGATGAAGCATCCATCTCTCTAATTCCCTGGTTGCATGATGAAGCCAAGTCTATCGTTACCTGGTTGGATAATGCAATCATCTCTCTCAGTGCATGGTTAGATGATGTACCCATCTCAGTATTTCCGGGGTTGGATGATGCACTCTTCTCTGTAGTTCCCTGGTTAGATGATGCACCCATCTCTGCAGTTACTTGGTTTAATGATGCTTCTCTCACTCTCTTGGCCTGTTTGGATGATGCTCCTCTCCCTCTCTTGGCCTGGTTGGATGAAGCACCAATCTCTGTAGTTCCCTGGTTGGATGATGCACTCACTTCTGTAGTTCCTTGGTTTTGTGAAGCTCCTATCACTCTCTTGGCCTGTTTGGATGGTGCTCCTCTCCCTCTCTTGGCCTGGTTGGTTGCAGCACCCATCACTGTAGTTTCCTGGTTTGATGATGAAGACAAATTTTTCATTACCTGGTGGGATAATGCAATGATCTCTCTCAATGCCTGGTTAGGTGATTTGTACTTCTCTGTAGTTCCCTGGTTGTATGATGCACTCATTTCTGTAGTTCCGTGGTTGGATGATGCACTCATCTCTGTAGTTTCTTGGTTTGAATGATGCTCTTCTCCCTCTCTTGGCCTGGTTGGATGATGCACACATCTCTGTAGTTATCTGGTTGGATGATGCATTCATCTCTGTAGTTCCATGGTTGGATGATCCAGCCATCTCTCTTGGTGTGTGACTGGGTGATGATGCCAACTCTGTCATTACCTGGTTGGATAATGCAATCATCTCTCTCAACGCCTCTATGATTCCCTGGTTGGATGATGCTCCCGTCTCTGTATTTCCTTGGTTGGAAGATGGTCTTCTCACTCTCTTGGCCTGTTTGCATGATGGTCCTCTCCTTCTCTTGGCCTGGTTGGATGATGCACACATCTCTGTAGTTCCCAGGTTGGATGATGCACTCATCTCTGTAGTTTCCTCGTTCGATGATGCACCCATGTCTATAGGTCTCAGGTTGGTTTGTGCACACTTCTCTATAGTTCCCTGGTTGAATGGTGCAGCCATTTCTGTTGTACCCTGGTTGGATGATGCACCCATATGTATAGTTCGCTGGCTGGATGATGCTACTCTCACTCTCTTAGACTTTTTGGATGATTCTCCTCTCAGTGTCTTGGCCTGGTTTAATGATGGAGCCATCTCTGCCATTCTCTGGTTGGATGATGTACCCATATCTATAGATCTCTGGTTGAATGATGCACCCATCTCTATTGGCGCACAACTGGATGATGAAGCCAACTCTATCATTCCTTGGTTGGATAATGCAGTCATCTCTCTTAATGTCTGGTCAGATGATGTCCCCATCTCTCTCATTGCAAGACTGGATGATCCACTTCTCACTGGCTTCAACTGTCAGGATGTCACCAGAGATGAACTCCACTGATGGTTTTCCTGCTGGGTCTGAAGTTTGTCTCGCTGATTTTGAAACCACATCTGCGATGAAGAAAAGATGGTTTGGATCTCTTTAAGAACAATTCATCTTTTAAAAATGTATTTTAATATATGTTATAAATAAATGTATACATCATAATATATTTATTGGGGTATTTTTTGAGGCAGGAATTCTCTGTGCTATTCTGGAACTGTGTAGATCAGGCTATCCTTCGATTCACAGATATGCACCTGCCTCTGCCTCTTGAGTACTGTGATTATAGGCCTGTGACACCATGTTTGGCTGTTTTAAAATTGTTATTTTTATTATGTTTCTGTGCACATGATTGGAGTGTCCATGGAGCCCAGAAGAGGGCATTTGATCCCCTGGACCTGGTGTTACAGCTGGCTGTGAATATGGATGCTGGTTCACAGCAACAGCCAGAGCTGTGAACCACTGAGCCTCGTCTCCAGCCCCAGCAATTCTTCCCTCATTCAGTTCTTTTTTGAGACAGGGTGAGTAGGTTCTGTGCCAGGGATAGAACTCAAGGCTTTGTAGTCACGGCAATCACTCTACCAACGAAACCCATCTCCATTTTACTTAGCCTGAGAGCACATAAATAAAGGGACAAGTTCAGAGGACAACTGTTTGATCCTTAGGAATGGGATTTGGGTGTAAAAAGCCAGTAACTAATCTCCTCATATTTATCTACATAGGTTCTTTCTAGCCTCTCATGTCCTGGATCCGGGAGGGTAGGTGGTGTGGGATTCTCAGGGGCGGAAACAGCATTATCCAACCGTAGGTCACAAGGCACTAAGGCAAGATGGCCCAGACTGTCAAGGACAATATTCTGAGCCATGTGCAGTGACACACAGCTGTGAGCCCAGCACTTGGAGGGGGAGGCAGAAAGGTCAGGAATTGAAAGTCATTTTCAGCTGTGTAAGTTTGAGTCCAGCCTGGGCTACATATGACCTTATCTCAAATAAAATAAAATAAACTGTGAAAAAGAACCCAATCAATCTCAAGTGCACTGTTTTATCCACACAACACAAGAGAATATAGGAACAGCCACCCTCAAGAAATGGTCTTATTTAGCCCTGTGGTCTGGAGTCAGAAAGGCTTGGGTTCACACTGCAGATACTATATTTACATTCTTCTATGGGAGTCTTAGTCTACCTAAATAAAATGAGTAGTCATGAAAATAAAACCACCCAGTGTCTAGCATCCATATCTGGATAATACCACTGTCAATAAACAGGAACTGTTAGAAATATTGAAGGTAAGAGGGGCAGTGGTGGCTCATGCCTCTAATCCCAGTACTTTGGAGGCAGAGGCAGTGCTGCAAAGTGAATCCCAGGACAGCTGGGACTATTACAAGAGAAATCATGGCTCAATATATATATATTGAAGATGAGCCATGGAGGCCCTCACCTCTAATCTCAGGATTTGGCAGGCAAAGGCAACTCTATAAATTTGGGACCACCCTGATCTAAATAGCAAGTTCAAGGCCTGCCAGTGAGACCCTGTCTCAAAAGAAAGTTATACCATTGTATGCTTGAAAACTAGGTATGGTGGGTCATAATCCCAGCACTGGAGAGGCAGAGGAAGGTAGATCTATGTTCCAGACTAGCCTGATCTATGGACAGAGTTTCAAGACAGCCAGGACTACACAGAGAAACCCAATCTTGTAAAACCAACCAAACAACCAAACAACAACAAACAAACAAACAAACAAATAAAAACAACTGGAAAGAAAGGGATGGGACAGGAGACAGGGTGGCATTGCTGCTCTAGCAGAGGACTCAGGTTCAGGTCCCAGCACTCAACACCTGGATCTCTGGCTCCATGGGATATGGCAACTTCTTTGAGGTGGCCTCCTCAAGCACCAGACATACACTTGGTGCACGTACAAACAGGCATGCATACACATAGACAAAACAATGTTTAAAACTTGAAGTGATGAGAACAGCCCCTCGTACTTGACTACCGGGAGCCACACACTTCACACACAAACCTTCACTACTACTTCCTTAAGCTGGAGCCTTGTAGCCAGTTCCCGGGTCTCCTCATCCAATGGGAACATGTTGTTGTTGAAGGCCTCTTGCAACACCCTGATTTGTTCCACACTGATTATGGTGCAGTACTGGTGACCATGCTGGGGCTGTCCTGCAGAGGGAAGAGACGAGAACACCTTTGTTTGAAAACTGTTCCTTTGGTTGGTTTTGGTTTGTTTGTCTGTTTTGTTTCATTGGTTTTGGTTTTCCTTTCGGTTTTGTGTTTGTTTGTTTTTTAGTATTTAGACATGGTTTCTGTTTGTATCTTTGTACCTTTCCTGGAACTCACTCTGTAGACCAGGCTGGCCTCATACTCACAGAGATCTGACTGGTTCTGCCTCCCGAGTGCTGGGATTAGAGGCATGCGCCACCTCTGCCGACTGTTTTGGTTTTTTCCAGACAGGTTTTTCTGTGTATCTCTAGTTGTCCTAGAACTTCATCTGTAGACCAGGCTGGACTCAAACTTACAGAGACCCTCAACCTGCCTCTGCATCCTCCTCCCAAGTGCTGGGATCACAGGCAAGCATTACCACCACCAAGCACATTTTAAAAATTCTTAAATCATATTCATTTTTTTATCCTATGTGCATGCACACACGTACCACGGCACACATGTAGACGTTGGGAGACAATAGGCAGGACCTGGTTCTCTTTCTACCATGTGAATCCCAAGAACTGAACTTGGGTCACCAGACTTAGTGGCAGCACATTTACTCACAAGCTATCTGGGCAGATCATGGTGATACATGCCAATGAGCTCAGCACTTGGGAGGCCGAGGCAGGCAGGTCAAGGGATTAATATGACCAATAATCCAATGAAAAACTATTCAACATCTCTAGAAATTGGGAAAATGCAAATAAGAACTACAACAGTGTTTTGGAAAGATGGCTCAGTGGTTATCAATACCTTCGTGCCCTTGTGGAGAACAAGAGTTCAGTTCCCAGCCCTGACTGTATAACTCCTACTACCTGCCTTTCTCCAGCCTTTGAGGTCACTTGCACAAATACACTTATGCACAGATGTGCAGATTAACATAGTTAAAAAATAAAGAGTCAGAGCTGGAGAGGTAAACACTCTACCAACTGAGCTATTTGCTGCACTTGCAGAGGACCCCTATCTGGATCCTTGCACCGACATGGTGGCCGCCAATCATCCATGACTCTGGATGCAGAGGATCCGATGTGCGCTATGGTGGTATTTTATTTGTGTGGAAATGTGATGATATTTGTATGTTAGTTAATAAATTTACCTGGCTTCAGAGCTAATAGCAAGCCATAGCAGAAGTTTGGCAGTGGTGGCACATGCCCTTAATCCTGATACATGACAGGCAGATGTCTGTGTGTTCAAGGACACCACCAGCATGCAGACACACACCTTAAATCTTAATACCAACCATAGAGACCTGGAGGTCTGTGTAGACAGGCAGTGACATGGAGGTCTGCGTTTGGCTATGTGTTTGTTGTTGAATAAGACCATGACATATACAGCCCCTGATCTCCTTGAGCACTCCACATACAGAGTACACAGACACAGGTGCAGACCAACACTCTGTACAGAAAGTGACTAGTCACCTTGGTTTGCTACTGGATTACATCTGAAATTAACTAAAATTCAAGCAGATGGGCACATCTGTGAGGGATTTTTGTTTTAAATTAGATTACTAGAGATACAAGACCCACTCTAGATCCAAATTATTTGATGTTAGAAAACCCACCTGGCCAGCACTCGAGGAAACAGAAGTAGATAGATCTCTGTGAATCTGAGGCCAGCCTGGTCTACATAGCAAGTTCCAGAACAGCAACTACTATATAAAGACCATCTCTCAAAAAATATAATAAAAATAAAAAAGAAAGAAGGAAAAATAGAAAAGAAAAGAGAAGAGAAGAAAAATGAGAGATAGAGACAGAGACAGAGACAGAGCCCGGGAGACAGAGAGAAAGGGGCTGGGCAGTGATGGCACATGCCTTTGATCACAGAATTTGAGAAGTAGATGCAGACGAGGGTCTCTAGGAGTTTGAGGCCAGCCTGACCTCTCAGAAACCCTCTCTAAAAAACCGAAAAAAAGGCAGGGCGGTGGTGGCACACGCCTTTAGTCCCAGGACTTGGGAGGCAGAGCGTGGCGGATCTCTGGGAGTTCGAGGACAGCCTGGGCTACCAATTGAGTTCCAGGAAAACCTCAAAGCTACACAGAGAAACCCTGTCTTGAAAAAAAAAAAACAGGAAAGAAGAAAGAAGGGAAAGGGGACACCACAGGATAGAGGTGGAAGGTGTCTTGTAGACCAAAGTAGGGCAGTAAATATGATCCAATGTGTATAAAAAAAAAGAGACTATCTATTTTGTACTATTAATACTAATGGATATTACAATTGTTTTTAAAACTGTAGTGCAGTAAATGAAAAATTATATATATATATACATTGAGCTGAGGATCGAACCCAGGGCCTTGTGCTTGCTAGGCAAGCACTCTACCACTGAGCTAAATCTCCAACCTCACATTTTACTCTTGCAAGTGAGTCCAGTTTGCTTCCAAGCACCCACGACCTCCGGCTCACAAGGGATTCCCTCACCTTCTTCTGGCCTCCAGAAACACTTGAAACCACCCCCACACAGACACATACTTGTAATTAATTAAACTGTTTGAACAGACGCTGGGGTATGGCTCCGCAGTAAAGCCCTTGCTTAGCAGGGCAGCGCCTTGGGAGCCTTGGAAGGCAAAAGAAACAAAAGGAGCCAGGCGGTGGCGGCGGCTCACGCCTGTAATCCCAACACTTGTGGAGTCAGAGGCAGGTGGATCTCTCTGAGTTCGAGGCCAGCATGGTCTACAGAGCTAGTCCAGGACAGGCTCTAAAGCGACAGAGAAAACATGTCTCAAAAAAAGAAAAAAGAAAAAACAAAAACAAAAAGGAAGGAAGAAAGGAAGGAAGGAAGGAAGGAAGGAAGGAAGGAAGGAAGGAAGGAAGGAAGGAAGGAAGGAAGGAAGGAAGGAAGAAAAGGAGATAACACAGTGCCAGAGGTTATGAAAGGTCTGGAGAACCTGGAATCCGTGGCGCTGACAGGATCTAGCTGTGGAAGCCAAGTTGGACACCCCCATTTGTAGCACCGACGGCCGTCAGCACCCTAGTCCCCATCCAGCCTCCCGCCCGTCTCTCACCTGACATGGAATTCCTCAGAGCAGCAGATTCCGTCCACGACTGTGCCAGCAGCGATGCAGGGACTGGAAATTTCAAGAAACTCATCTTCCCAAACCCTCTCTAACCGGGAAGGGATAATCCTCTCAGGTGCGAGCTCTGCACAACTTCTTTTGCCTTGGTTATTACGTAGGACGCCGGTGAAAAAAATGTAAACTCTAAATTCCTTCCAAGTGTGGAAGAAGCAGAACGGTAGTGACAAAAGCTAGCTACAACCCTGCGTGGTAGCCCGTGATGGCTGTACTGGGGACGCTGAGGCAAGAAATGCAAGATCAAGGAGGGACTTCCGTACAAAGTGAGGTAGCCTGGGCTCTTATGCTGTGAGGATGTCTCAAAGGAATTTTCTTAACTGAGAGGTAGGCGGGGCCACACACACCCATAATCCCAACATCCAGCAGGCGGAGGCGAACGGATCTCTGCTTGATCCAGCACAGTTACATCGACGAATCCTTTCCCCAAAACTACTGACTAAATGCAGAGAAGGTTAAGAAATAAATAAATTTGACAAAGGGAAAAAAATCTCCACTGGAGACAGGGACCCACTTTGCAGTTTACCTGACTTGGAACTCAGACCTGTAGCCCAAGTTGATCTCAAAATCAGAGATCCGCCTGCCTCTGCCTCTAGAGTGCTGGGGTTAAAGGGATCGAAGGTGTGTGCAACAATGTCTGATATGATGAACATTTTTAAAAATTTTCTTTAAGGCTCAATTTGCCTGTTTTTTGTTTGTTTTCCCTTAATTCCAGGGTGCTTAGTGACATGACTTTTCATTTTGCCTTTTGTTTTGTTTTGTAGGCAGGACTACTTTGTGTACCCCTGGCTGTCTTGGAACTTGTTCTGTGGATCAGGCTGGCCTTGAACTCACCGAGCTCCACCTGCATCTGCCTCTCAAGTGCTGGGATTAAAGGAGAGCACCACCACTCTCACAGCCCCAGCTCACCCCACCCTCAGAGCTTAGTGATGTAGGTAAGAAACCACACCCAGTGTTATAATCCAGGCAGCAAAAAGCCACAGTGATGGCTAACGTTATGTTGATGGCTAACTATGTTTAAAGGTTTAAAATTACTGTGGTTAAGACAAATATAAAGTGCTGGGCAATGGTGGTGCATAACGTTAAACCCAGTACTTGGGAGACAGGCAGGCAGACCCTTAGTTCCAGGCCAGCCTGTGTGGTGATAGTGTGTCCTCCAATATATTGTGCACCCTAATAAACTTATCGGGGGTCAGAGCACAGAACAGCCACTAGACAGACATAGAGGACAGAAAATGTTGGCACACCACCAGGCATAGTGACATACACCTTCATTTACAGGAAGTGATGGCAGAAGGCAGAAAGGTATACAGTGTGTGAGGACCTGGAACTAGGCTGGGTAAGTGTTTAGGCTTTTAGCAGCAGTTCAGCTGAGATCCATTTGGATGAGGACACAGAGGCTTCCAGTTTGAGAAAACAAGATCAGCTGAGCAGTTGGCAAGGTGAGTTTAACTGTGTGTGTTCTGTCTCTCTGATCTTTCAGCATCCACCCCAGGACTTGGCTCTGTGTTTGATTATTTAATGAGACCATTTAGAGATTCTTTGTACAAGCCTAGTCAACAGAGGGAGTTCCAGGACAGCAAAGTCTATACAGAGAACTTGGTCTGAAAAACAAAACAATAATAATGGTAATTATTTAAAAGTGAAAATAAGCTGGGTGGTGGTGCTGCAAACCTTTAATCCCAGCACTTGGGAGGCAGAGCTAGGTGGATATCTGTGAGTTTGAAGCCAACCCGAACAGATCGAGATCCAGGGCAGGTGCCAAAACTACACAGAGAAACCCTGTCTTGAAAAACAAAAACAAAAACAGTAAGTGCTCTTCCAGAAGTCCTGAGTTCAATTCCCAGCAACCACAAGGTGGTACACAACCACCTGTAATAAGATCTGACACCCTCTTCTGTATACATAACAAATAAATGAATCTTTAAAAAGGATTTTGTCAAATGGTAATGGACTAGACTTTGTTAGTGTGATTATTGCCCAAATATATGTTTGTATATAGTTATTGTACTTACTGTATATATTTTTTCTATGTTACTTAACACCTTTGATTTTTGTTTAGACAAAAGGGGGGAAATGTGTGATATTTTGTTTGTGTTCTGACAAATAAAAGATGCCTGGAGATCAGGTAGCAGTGCTAGCCACTAGTTAACCAAAGAGGACAGGCAGTGGTGGCACACACCTTAATCCCAGCACTTGGGAGGAGGAAGCAGGAAGATCAGGAGTTCAGAGCCACCTTGGCCTACATGAGATTGAATCATTCTGAAGGAGAAACAGATCTAGGAGGTGGGAGCTCACACCTTTAATCCCAGTACTAGGGAGGAGACAGGAATGTAAGGCAGGTAGAGATAGGATCTGTCTCTTTCAGTCTGAAGATTTGTAGAGACAGGAAGCCTCCTTTGATCTGAGATTTGGTAGAGGCAAGAAGTCTCTGGTGGCTGGCTGCTTTGCTTCTCTGAGCTTTCAGCTTTCACCCTCAATATCTGACTCTAGGTTTTTATTTTGTGTGTGTGTGTGTGTGTGTGTGTGTGTGTGTGTGTGTGTGTGTACATGGTGAACAAAAAATGAACATGTATGTACATGCAAGTGCAGGCTAAGGTTCAGCATGGGCTAAATCTTCATCTCCAATAGCTCTCTATGCTATTACTTGAGGCAAGGTCTCTCACTGAATCTAAAGGTCACCGACGCAGTTAGCCTAGCTTGACAGCTGGCCTCAAATATCCTCCTGACTCTACCTCCCAGTGGTGGGACCACAGGTGCAAGCCACACCTGGCTTTTTATAAGGGCCGTGATACTCCAAGCTCACACGCTCATGCTTGCAGAGCAAATTACCAAACAAGTCATTTCTCAGAACCTAGATAGGTATTCTGTTGTATCTTGTTTTGAGTGGTGGTGAGGACAGGACCCAGGATCAGGCACTACGACTGACTTATATCTCTAGCCAAGACTTTTTGTTTGGTTTTGTTTGTTTGTTTGCTTGCTTGCTTGCTTATTTGTTTTTGAGAATCAGTAGCCCTGGCTTTTCTGTCTGGAACTCATGGTGATTCCTTTGCCTCAGCCTCGCAAGTGCTAAGATCATAGACATGCACCCCCTGGCTCCCAGCCCTTGGATTGGTGGAGGGGTGTTATAGGATTTATTTATTTTGTGTGCATGGGTCTTTTGCCTGCATGTATGTCTAAGCATCTAAGCATCATGTACATCCAGTGCCCTAGAGTCCAGAAAAGAGCGTCAGATCTCCTGGAGTTATAAATGTTTGTAAACTGCTATGTGTGTGCTGGGAATCCAACCAGGGTCCTCTACAAGAGCAGACAGTGCTCTTAACCACTGAGCCATCTCTCTAGCCTAGAGAAACACGATCTGGCTTTGTAGCTCAGGTTGTTCTCAAACTGGTAATCCGACCTCCACTGCACATGCTGGGATTACAGCCGAGCTACAGCCAGGTGTGACTGTCCTTATTCTGCAATCCTTACAGATCCCAAACAGCCCACAACTACCCAGCGGTATCCCAAGTCACTCTTTTTCACTGCCCTGGCTGGGATGTCTTTTTGTGTGCTGTGAATGTGTTTCTCTGATTTATTGATAAATAAAATGCTGATTGGCCAGTAGCCAGGCAGGAAGTATAGTATAGGCAGGAGAAGAGAGAGGAAAATTCTGAGAACAGGAATGCTGAGTCAGGAGACGCTGCCAGCGGCCACCTCCATGAGAAGCAAGATGTAAGGATACCAGTAAGCCACGAGACACATGGCAAGGTACAGATTTATAGAAATAGGTTAATTTAAGATATGAGAACTAGATAGCAAGAAGCCTGCCACAGCCATACAGTTTATAAGTAAATAAATCTGTGTGTTTACTTGGGTCTGAACGGCTGCAGGAGCCAGGAGGACACAGAAAACTGCAACTACAGCCCTTAGATTTTTATGGAACATAAAGAACATGCACTCCTCCATGACTTGTGCATCAGTTCCTGCCTCCAGTTCCTGCCCTGGAGTTATGGAGTGTTTACAATGTAAAGTAAACAAATCCTTTCCTCCCCACATTGGCTTTTGTCATCTCAGCCTAGAAACACTAACTAGACACACATCTTGATGCATCTTTTCTATACTATCTCATCTTCTCAGATCAAGACACACCCAGGCCAAGCCTGCCCAGACTTCCCTATTCTGCACTGGCATTCATTTATGTGATGGCACAGGCAAGCCACAGATACTCTTACCATCACACAACACTGTTGTAGCTGTTTGCATGAGTCCATGTTCCTTGACTTAGGTGATTACATAGTGCCTGGCAACTATAGCTGTTCTGGGGATGTTTGCCAAATGACTGAAGAAGTATCTCAGGATGGGTGCCTGACCTGCTTCTCCTATTTAAAAAAGTTGCTACAAGTAAAATCTTCACTATTATCTGAAAGATACAATCTACTTAAAACCCTATAAACACACTGACATTTGTTACTGGTTTTAAGGAAGGAGGCATGGTGTGAATGTTAAAGATTAAATTACATTAAATAAGGTATCATTGGTTTTTGGAATGGCACAGTGACAAATATGATTACTTAGGTCAAAATCATAATCAAAGTCCATACTTTGCCAAATGGCTACCTTCAATACTGCCTAAAAAAACAAAATAAATGAACAAAAAATAAAAATTTGGAAAAAAAAAGCTCTTTCTTTTTTTTTCTTTTTCTTTTTTCTTTCTTTCTTTCTTTTTTTTTTTGTTTTTTGGTTTTTCGAGACAGGCTTTCTCTGTGTAGCTTTGCGCCTTTCCTGGAACTCACTTGCTAGCCCAGGCTGGCCTCGAACTCACAGAGACCCTCCTGGCTCTGCCTCTCCAGTGCTGGCTCTTGGGACATTTTGGCCAGTGCTGCATACTTCCCAAATGGGTGTTGCCCTTTGTCGCCTCCCAGCGGCTCCTTTTGCACAATGCAGATTTTCTAGCCCCTTTCACTGAATGGTGATCATGGATTCCCAAAATTAGCTAAGGAATCAGGAACTAGGTTACAAATTTCAAAGAGAGAGAAGATGGATTCTATGAGCAAGTGCATCAGGATCATGATGGAGAAACCTGCAGAGTCGACCAAAGCAAACTAGTGGGAACTCATGAAAGTTGCATCAATGGCTGTGGAATCTGCAGGGACTGGACTAGGCACTCAGCATAGTGAGACAGTTGTGTAACTTGATCTGCTTGCGGGGCGGCCCTGGTGGTAGAATCAGAATCCATCCCTGGTGCATAAGCAGACTTTTTTGGAGCCCACTACCTATGATGGGACTCCTGGTGCAGCCTTGAGGAAGGGGGAAGGACTTGAACTTGCCTCTTCTGGATGTGCCTCCCCATGGAAGACCTTGCCTTCTTGTAGAGGAGAGTGGGGGTTGGGGTGAAAGGGGGAACCTGAGGGGGGCAGAAGGAGGGAAGAGGGGGTGTGTAAAATGAATGAAATATTTTTCTTTTTTTTTTAATTACTGTTTAATTATACTCATGATGTTCCTTAATTACATTCATTAATTACATTTGTGGTATTAATCAAATACATTGTAAGCAATTATTTAAATAATTATATTTATGATATTCATTAATTACATTAATTGCACTGATTTATTATAATCATGATATTATGTCCTGATACTACTGTCCATTTGGGGGCCTTATCTATCACACACAACAGAAACTCTGTATTTAGGAAATCACTACCTATATTCCATTTCTTCTTCATCTTGAGATAATGACTGATCTTTCTGTCTCTATGAGTTTGTATACTCTATATATTTAATGTAATATTCTGTAGTATTTGCCCATTTTTTGAATGGAAAAACATTTTATGTACAACTGCAGGAGAAATAATACACAGATAGCTTGAACACAATCACAGGTTATAATTCAAAACTCCATGGTTATTTGAAACTGGAGAATATTTTCTCTGTAGAAAATATAAAACAGAAATATAATAAAATAAACAGGAGAAAAAAGAAAGAAAAGAAAATATAAATGTTGATTAGATTCTGGGATACAGAAGGGACCTATCTTCATCTCTTCAGGGAGCTATGTTTTGCTTAAGTTGTGGTACTTAAAGGTACCAAGACCTGTTCTTTGAATGCAGCTGAAGAGACAGTGGGCCAATGGCTTCTGAGGTGCAGTGGAACAGCAGATGAAACAGTTATTCTTGAAGAAAAAACAAGCTCATCCCTCTCAATAGTAGACTGGCATTTAATACAGGGCTGTGGAGAAGAAAGGGATGCCAAGATGAAGCCACACACACACACAGCCTAGAAGTATGGACAGCTGAATTCAAAAAACATCAACAATTTGTAGAATTTAAAATCCTGAATCATGACATGACACCAATGGAATTCAGGTGTTTCTGGTACATGGACTGCTCTCACCAGATGTGAGGTAGAACTCTTGACCTTGTGTACATCCTAGTTCACAAATGAGTCTGTCAGATACGCTAAGCATATGGGTTAAAGATGATGCCCCAACACGGTGGAGAAACCTCGGGTGACTGTCCAGGCAGCTGGCTGTTTCTGTCAACTCACATTTAGTTTTGGAAGCTGCTTGCATGCACTTCCTGTTTTTATTTTTTATTAGGTAGTATTATTTCCTTCTTGGGTCTCTGAGGGAGTTGAAGATCAGTTAGTTATAGTTATAGTTTTCCTTGTTAAGAATTTCAGAAAAGAAACTCACTAAAGGCATAAGTGTATAAATTTGAAAGACATTGTAAGACAGTTCCGTTAGTAATATAAGTTAGGATAGAAAGTGAACCAGGTACATTTTGGACTTACCAAAATAGGATAGATAATGGAATTATTTTCTCTGAATTTGTCCAAAACAAATGGACTAGACATTTTACTTATACCTTTTTTCTTTGTTTCTTTTTATTAAAATAGAAAAGGGGAAACATGGTGATATTTTATTTGTAGTGAAATGTGATTTTATTCGTATATTAATAAAGTTGCCTTGGGGTCAGAGCAAGCCACAGCAGAAGCTGGGCGGTGGTGGTGCACGCCTTTAATCCCAGCACTTGGGAGGCAGAGCTAGGCAGGATCTCTGAGTGTTCAAGGATACAGACAGCAAGGCGACACACGCCTTTAATCTCAATACCAACCATAGAAGACCTGGAGGTCTGTATGACAGGCAGTTAGGAGGGGGTTATGTGGCTGGGTTTACAACCAATGAGAAGGCAGAACATAAAGTCTATCTATATAAAAGACAGGACACAGGAAGTAGGTCTCTTGCAGAGAGGAAAGACAGAGCAGCAGTGAAGGGTAAGGTTTTCAGCTCTCAGCTATTGCTCTGACCCCTTGGCTTTTAACTCTGCAATCGGCTCTGTGTTTCTTGGATAACAAGAAAGTTACATCTACAGAGACCATGTCTAAATAAATAAATATCAAACTGACAGCTAGGAGCCCTGATAAATTGAGGTTGCTGGATTTTGAAATCTTGTTCCAAGCTTTCCTCTGTCCCAAGAGCTAAGCCACAAGCAACAGGAAGGCACTGGGGAAGTGAGCTAAGCAGCCATGGAAACAGGACATGTGGGTGGTCCCTCTGGTCCAGACATGGTGATGGTGACCAATATCTCCATGAGAATAATGATAGGGACGGGAAATTATGATGCTTCCCAGACTCCCTGTGGACACAGGTCAGTTGTTGCTGAGACGTTGCTCTTACTCTACTGGACACAGCCACAGGATGAACACAGTCATAGACAGATGGACACAGCTACAGGATGGACACAGCCAAGGAATAGACACAGCCACAGGATAAACACAGCTATGGGATGGACACAGCCACAGAGAGATGGACACAGACACAGACAGATAGACACAGCCAAAGACAGATGGACACAGGTACAAGATGGACACAGCTACAGACAGATGGACACAGCCATAGACAGATGGACACAGCCACAGACAGATGGACACAGCCACAGACAGATAGACACATTTACAAAGACACAGACGTAGTCACAGACAGATGGACACAGCTACAGGATGTACACAGCCAATGAATAGACACAGCCACAGGATAGGCACAGCCTCGGGATGGACACAGCAACAGACAGATGGACACAGACACAGGATAGATACAGCATATGATGGACACAGCCATGAGATGGATTCAGCCATGGCATGGACACAGCCACAGACAGGATGGACACAGCCACAGACAGATGGACACAGCCACAGACAGATGGACACAGCTACAGACAGATGGACACAGCTACAGGATGCACACAGCAACAGACAAGATGGACACAGCCACAGACAGATGGACACAGTTACAGGATGGACACAGGCAGAGAATGGACACAGCCACAGACAGATGGACACAGTCATGGGATGGACACAGCTACAGACAGATGGACACAGCCATGAGATGGACACAGCCACAGACAGATAGACATAGCCACGGGATGGACACAGACAATCCCAAGAGCCAGCCCCAAGAGGTCTTTTACCTGGGGAAATAGAGGCCCACAATGGTTCTCGTCAGACAAATGCTCTGACAGCTAGGTAGCAGTTATTGTCTCTGTGTGTCTGCGTCTGTGAGCGTGCCTGTGTGGTCCAGTGCCCACACAGGCCATCATATATCCTGGAATTGAATTTATAGACAACTGTGAGCCACCTTGTGGATTCCGTGATGCATGCCAGGGCCCTCTTTCAGAGCTGTAGGCACTCAGCTTTTGAGACATCTCAGTAGCACAAAACTAATTCTTTTTGGTCTTGGCTTTTTTTAGAGAGGGGGTAGGGTTTCTCTGTGTAGCCCCGGCTGTCCTGGAACTCACTCTACAGACCAGGCTGTCCTTGAACTCAAAGATACCTGCCTCTGCCTCCCGAGTACAGTGACTAAAGGCATGTGCCACCACGCCTTGCTCTGATTTACTGTTTTGAGACCTAGTTTCCTGGAACTGAGGATAGACTCAAGCTGGTTGAAAAGCTAGGATGACCTTGAACTCATGAGCTTCCTTCCTCCACCATGCAAGTGCTGGGATTGCAGGTATGAATCACCGTGCTTGGCTTTATTTAATGGCTTATTTGTCCTTACCTCTTAACTCAGTGTATGTGTGGAGAGGAACAGAAGGCCAGAGAGCATAGGATGCCCTGGAGCTGGAGTTACAAGCAGTTAAAGATCGACATGGGTACTGGGAACAAAACTTATCAGGTCCTGAAAAACCAGTGCATGCTCTTAAGCACTGAGCAATCTCTCCAGACTCTGGGCAGTTTAGTAATGCTAATTATTCTAACTCATACGTGTTGGATATAGTTCTGCGTATTATGTCTCTTCAACTTAATGCATTAAGTGCTGTTAGCCTTGCTCCGGTCAGGTTGGACCACCTGGGATGGATGGATGAAGTCTGCCCCATGGAGAAACTTGGACCAGCTCCTGTTGTTCAAGCAAGTGGCCCCTGATAGCCTGGGCTGTCTTTATACAGTTTCAATGGTTTCCTTGAACAGTTATACAGTGATTTTTGCTTCCTTAAGTGTCTAAAAATGGTTGGAATAATTACCAGTTAATTCCTAGCTTCTTTCCCCTTCCATCCCCCAACTCTCCCTCACCTAGTTTATCTATTTCTCTACTGTTGGAAGCATAAGACGTCTTGCAAGCTACAAAGGAAGTTTTCTAACTAGGCACACCTTCAGGTAGAACAGTGTACCCAGTTAGCAGCTTATGTGGCTACAGCGTCATGCAGGGTGAGAGACAGTTTTATCCCTTGTGGTTAATATTGACTTCTGCTGGGGTCTGGGTTCAAATCAACTCACCAGGCAAAGCTGGGTCAATCCATTCTACCTTCTGTACTACTCTATCTCCTCTGGGGATTTACCAGGTTTTTCCATTTTTTTATAGGCAATGGAAGGCAGAAACTTGCTCTTAATAATAGTTGGCACTGTTTGTCCCTTGTCCTTACGTCCATCTCCCCTAACTTCTTAGGGTACTGGAACAGTTATTAGAAATGAAGGAGCTGTGTGGGGGTTTCTATGATTCTGCTTCATTCCCTGTTCCTAGACTTTTCCCATTAACTCCTGATATCATCTATTGAATACCATTTTTAAAGACTCCAGTGGTTGGGTCTGGAGAGATGGATCAGAGGGGAAAAGCACGGACTGATCTTCCAGAGGTCCCGAGTTCAATTCCCAGCATCCTAATGGTGGTCACTACCATCTGTAATGAGATCTGGCACCCTCTCCTGTACACATCTTAAATAAATAATTCTTTTAAAAAATACTCCAGTGGTTAGATCGTTCTTTCCAGAAGAGTTGTGCAAATATGTAATATTAAGCTCCATGACCTACTGTCACTGATTCAGGCCAGCAGAGTGGCTAGCATGGGGAGAACAGGGAGAGCATGTAGCTCTCATGCTCTTGGGGTGACACCCAGAATCATGAAACAAACTGTCCACACGCCTTTGCCAAGAGGGCAGGGTCTCCAGAGTCTTGTCATAAGAAGAGCCATTTATGCAAATCTCGGGTCTTGTTCCCCAAAAAAGTCACATGGCTTTAAAATTTATTTCAAGACATGGTTTCTTGGTGTAGTTTTGGAGCCTGTCCTGGAGCTCATTCTATAGACCAGGCTGGCCTCGAACTTACAGAGTTCCATCTTGCCCTGCATCCCCAGTGCTGGGATTAGAACTGTGTGCTGATACCTCCCCAAGACTCTTTTTTAATTAAAGTTTTTGTTTGTTTGTTTTTGTGAGCCAGGGTTTCTCTGTAGCTTTTAGCCTGTCCTGGACTCACTCTGTAGACCAGGCTGGCCTGGAATTCAGAGATCCACCTGTCACTGCCTCTGCCTCCAGTATGCTAAGATTAAGGGTATGCACCACCACTGCCCGGCAACTTTTAGACGTTTTGAGACAGGACCTCACTATGTAGCTCTGGCTGACCTGGAATTTACTGTGCATATCAGGCTGGCCTGCAACTCAGAGATCTGCCTGCCTCTGCCTTCAGTATGCTAAGACAAAGAGTGTGCACTGGGTACGTGCCTGGTGCCCACAGAACTGGAGTTACAGGTGATTCCAAGACACCATACGACTTTAGAAACCAAATCTGAGTCTTCTGCAAGAGTAACTAGTGCTCTTAGCCACCGAGCCCTCACTCTAGTCTTAGACGTCATTGTTTTCTGTATAGGGGTATTCTGCCCTCATGTATGTCTGTGTACCACACTCATGCCTGGAGCCCATGGAGGCCAGAAGGTGTGAGACTCCCTTGCTGGCCTCAAGTTCTGATGTCCTTTTCCCTCTGCCTCCTGAGTGCATGGGCCACCATGCCTTGCTTAAGCTGGCTTCTCTTTGAGAGGACCTGGGTTTGAGTCTTGCACCCACACTGTGGCTCACAACCAGCTCTTATCTAACACATTCTTCTGCCCTCCACGGGCACCAGACATACAGACTACACCCTTTGGGCTCCCCATCATGGGTGCAATTCTCCCTGAAAAGCCCTTTGGGGCCTGCACCTCGTTTGCAATCCCACTTACTAAGACACATGCACCTCTCCAGGTGTTTCCTCCTCTACCTGCTCTGACCACGAGTCTCACTCCCTCTACTGGGTAAGTGTCACTACCTGCTTTGTTTGCTTTACCACAAAAGCCACACTGGTGTGTCCATTGGCTTTGGAAAGTGTATGATGCCATACAGATAGTCACTAAGGAGGATAAGGCAGCCTTGACAGATGAGATAAAAGCTTTAGAGATATTCACACAGACCACGGAAAATGGTTATGAGAAATTGTCAGAAAGAACACTAACTTTGGGAAGCAGTTTGAAGTTGTACAGATAGTCACTAAGGAAGATAAGACAACCTTGGTAGGTCAGATAAAAGCTGTAGAATTTTATACTTATGATGAGGATGAGAGACTGATTTAATGAAGGCTTTGTAAGCATTCACTGATCAGGAAGTTCAATTCCAAAAGGCAAATACCAACAGATGCCAAGCCTCAGAAGAACTTATTAAAACTGGTTAAAAAAAAGAAAAAGTGTTCAGACACAGAGGAAAGAAGTTGGAAGGGAGTCAACCTCACCATTCATTACCTTTCATCTCACATATATATAACACATCAGATTCCATACAGCTCTGCAGGCCCTCTAGCACAAGGTAATGATGAAACTGATCAATTATTAATAGGAAATGTAATGGAGGCCTCATAATTTATTTAAAAAAACACTAGGTCAATAGCAGAGGTTTGAAAAAGGATTTTTGCATCACTTGGCAACAAGCCAAGGAAATTTTTTAAATGTCCTACTTGTTCCTCCTATAACCATACTCCATTACCTCAGGAAGTAACCCTGAAGGTTTACAAAGGAATGAAATTTGGCAAATGGATGTTTCATTTTGCATAATTTGGAAAATTAAAACATGTATACTATACAATAGATATGTTTTCAGGATTTTCATGGGCAACTGCTTTGCGTTCTGAAAAGGCGGATTCTGTAGTACACAGCAAGTAGAAGTCATAGCCTTCATGGGAATACCTGTACAAATCAAGACGGACAATGCTCCAGCATGTCTCCAATAAAATGAGACAGTTTTTTGCATGTTTTAATTTAAAGCATATTACAGGTATACCACACAATCCTACAGGCCAAGTGGTTATAGAAAGATCTAATCGCACTTTAAAAGGAATGCTTAATAAACAGAAGGGGAAAACTAAGACCCCCCCAGAGATAGATTGCATAATGCCATATTAACTTTAAATTTTCTGTTTTTTCTCATTTTTAATATATTTATTTATTAAAAATTTTTTCATTTTACATACCAACTGCAGTTCCCCCTCCCTCCACCCTCCCTCCTCCTCACCTCCCTCCCACTCTACCCCATCCACTCCTCAGAGTGATTAAGGCCTCCCATGGTAGAGAACAAAGTCTGTCATACCATGTTGAAGGCGAGCCTAGCCCCTTCCCATTGTAACAAGGCTGAGCAAGGTATCCCATCACAGGGAATGGGCTCCAAAAAGCCAGTTCATGCACCTGGGATAAGTCCTGGTCCTGCTGCCAGGGACCCCACAAACAGATCAAGCCACACAACTGTCACCCACATTCAGCAAGCCTAGTTCGGTCCCATAAGGGTTCCCGAGCTATCAGTCCAGACTCAGTGAGTTCCAACTACCACTGGTCAGCTGTCTCTGTGGGTTTCCCCATCATGTTCTTGACCCACTCTTTTTTTTTTTTGAATGTCAAATGCCATTTATTGAAGGAGGGAGGAGGGCTTAAATACAGGCTTACAGCAAAATAAGGGAACCCCGGATAGCAGAAGTTTGCTTCTGATTTATTTTTTTTTAGCTGAGGTTTGAACCCTGGGCCTTATGCTTGTGAGGCAAGCACTCTACCATTGGGCTAATTCCCCACCCCCGCTCCTGATGTTTTACAATCTTGCATCTAAGCAATTAATGTCCAATATGCTGGATACACAGACAAGGAGCTTCCCTTAAGCATTCAGGAGGGTGGAATCTTACAGAACATTAGCATAGGGGGTATTTCAAGGTCAAGTTAGGCAAACAATGCAGCAGTTAGACAAAACGGGGGGGGGGGGGGCGCCAGGGACCTATAGGCCCGCCCTTTTACTAAAAAATTAGCTTCTGACTTAAGTTGCAGTGGACATCAGCAGGTCACCTTACCCGTCATGGAGACACCTGTCCAGGCCATGCAGGTGTTCTGTCTTAGGTTGGTTAGCACCCCCCAGGTATTACCCGTCCCTGAATACTCATTCTCATACAGGCTCAATCATCTGAGAGCTGCAGAGTTAACTGTTGCCAAAGATCTCTAAGTGGCGCTGGGCTTACAATCTGTGTATTCGACACAGAAAAGACCAACAGAATTCTTAACCCACCCATAGCCAGTAGGCTAAAGGCAACTGAGCCATTCCCTTCCTTAACGAGCCTTACTGCAAATTGGAGACCTTGTAAGAGGGTATCCCGAGAGCAAATGGAACTTGAGGTTGTATATTTATAGCTTACAAAGCCAGTTGAAAGGTATATAACTATTGATTTAAATTTGTCATGCCCAATAGAATGAAAGATTAATTGAATGTGGTAGCTACTTTTGCTGCCAGGGTCTCCACTGTGCTAGCTGTAGTAACCAACTATGAAATGGCAGTCCCAGAAACAGTAGTAGGAGTGGTCGCCGCTATTATAACAGCAACAATGGCAGCAGCGATGCCAAATTCTCTTCTGGAGCATGTGGGTATCCATTGGCATGAACACAACTCTAGGAACACAAACCGCCAAGACCCATTATTGATCCCAGCATGACCCAAGCTGGAAGCTCTGCAGAAGAACAACTAAGAACCATAAAGAAAAAACAGGCAAGTCACAAGCATCAGAAGTAATGGTCTCATCATGAACACATTCAGACTCACAAATTTTAAGGTATCTTCAAAGGAGGCTAAATGAATTTCAGGAGGCCAAATTATGTTGCACAGAGCCACTCCTGAGAAGTAGGTACTACTCCAGCTTGAATAGGGTTGTGAGAATGAACATGCTTAGCTGGCATGCTACTGTTAACAAATGGAGGTCAGTGATCTTCAGTGTTACCCTTAATCTCCTAAGAGTCTGGGCGACACATTCTCAAACATACTTGAAAGAGCAGTTACCATACATTGCCTTCTGGAGAATCCAACCGCAAGACATTTTGATGTCTAATTTCTTGAGTTCTGTGGAGATCAATCCTCTGTCAGATGTGGGGTTGGTGAAGATTTTTTCCCATTCTGTAAGCTGTCTTTTTGTCTTATTGACCGTGTCTTTGGCCCTACAAAAGCTTCTCAGTTTCAAGAGTTCCCATGTATTAATTCTTGTGCTCAGTGTTTGTGCTATTGGTGTTATATTTAGGAAGTGGTCTCCTGTGCCAATGCATCAACAGTACTTCCTACTTTCATTTCTATTAAGTTTAGTGTAACAGGATTTATGTTGAGATCTTTGATCCACTTGGACTTGAATTTTGTGCATGGTGACAAATATGAAGTATTTGTAATCCTTTACATATTGACATCCAGTTATGCCAGCACCATTTGATGAAGGTCCTTTCTTTTTTCCATTGTATAGTTTTGGCTTCTTTGTCAAAAATCAGGTGTTCATATGTGTGGATTAATGTCAGGATGTTCAATTCGCTTCCATTGGTCTGTATGTCGGTTTTTATACCAGTACCAGTTTGTTTTTATTACTATAGCTCTATAGTAGAGCTTGAGCTCAGGGATGGTGATGCCTGCAGAGGTTGCCTTATCATCCAGGATTCTTTTAGATATCTGGGTCTTTTGTTTTTCTATATGAAGTTGAGTATTTTTCTTTCCAAGTCAATGAAGAATTGTGTTGGGATTTTGATGGGGATTGCATTAAATCTGTAGACTGCTTTGGTAAGATTGCCATTTTTCCTATGTTAATCTTACCTATCCATGAGCATGGGATATCCTTCCATTTTCTGATATCTTCTTCAATTTCTTTCTTTAGAGATTTAACATTATCAAAAAGTTCCTTCCCTTGTTTAGTTATTCCAAGGTATTTTATATTATTTGTGGCTATTGTAAAGGGTGATGTTTCTCTGACTTCTTTCTCAGCTCTTTTATCATTTGTGTATAGGAGGGATACTGATTTTTTTGAGTTGATCTTGTATCCTGCCACTTTACTGAAGGAGTTTATCAGCTGTAGGAGTTCCCTGGTAGAATTTTTGGGGTCACTTATGTATACGATTATATCATCTGCAAATAAAGTTTGAATTCTTCCTTTCCAATTTGTATCCCCTTTATCTCTTTTTGTTGACACTATTGCTCTAGCTAGAACTTCTAGCACTACATTGAATAAATACGGGGAGAGTGGACAGCCTTGTCTTGTTCCTGACTTCGGTGGCATCAGTTTGAGTTTCTCTACGTTTCATTTGATACTGGCTGCTGGCTTGCTGTAAATTGACTTTATTACGTTTAGGAATGTTCCTTGTATTCCTGATCTCTCTAGAACATTTATCATGAAGGGGTGTTGCATTTTGTCAAAGACTTTTTCAGCATCTAATGAGATAATCATGTAGTTTTTTTCTTTCAGTTTGTTTATATGGTGTATTATATTGACAGATTTTTCATATGTTGAACCATCGTTTCATCCCAGGGATGACACCTACTTGGTCATGATTGATACTTTTTTTGATGTATTCTTGGATTCGGTTTGCCAATATTCTGTTGAGTATTTTTCCATCAATGTTCATCAGGGAGATTGGTCTGTAATTCTCTTTCTTTGTTGCATCTTTGTTTGGTTTGGGTATCAGCGTAATTGTAGCTTCATAGAAAGAGTTTGGTAGTGTTACTTCTGCTTCTATTGTGTGGAATAACTTGAGGAGTATTGGTATTAGTTCTTCTTTGAAAGTCTGGTAGAATTCTGCACTAAAACCATCTGATCCTGGTCTTCTTTTTGTTGGAAGACTTTTGATGACTGTTTCTACTTCTTTAAGGGTTATTGGTCTATTTGAATGGTTTCTCTGGTCTTGATTTAATTTTGGTATGTGGGATGTATTCAGAAAATTGTCCATTTCATCCAGATACTCCAATTTTGTGGAGTACAGGATTTTGAAGTATGACCTGATGGCTCTCTGGATTTCCTTGTTGTCTGTTGTTATTCCTCCCTTTTCATTTCTGATTATGTAAATTGGGGTGCTCTCTCTTTGCCTTTTGTTTAATTTGGCTAGGGGTTTGTCTATCTTGCTGATTTTTTTCAAAGAACCAACTCTTTGTTTCATTGATTTTTTATTATTATATTTGTGTATTAATTTTACACATCAGCCATGTGTTCCCCTGTTCTCTCCCCTCCCGTACCCACACCCACCTTCACCTCATCCCCTCCCCTCCATTCTCATCTCCTCCATGGCCAAGACTACCCTGGGGTTCATTTAAACCTGGTGTATTCAGTTCAGGCAAGTCCATTCCCCTCCTTCCAGGCTGAGGAGAGTCTCACTGTGTAAGCCCAAAGTTCCAAACAGTCAGATCATGCACTAAGGACAGGTCTATGTCCCACAGCCTGGATGCTTCCCAAACAGTTCAAGCTATTCAATTGTCTCACTTATCCAGAGGGCCTGATACAGCTGGGGGCTCCACAGCCTTTGGTTCATAATTCATGTGTTTCCATTCATTTAGCTATTTCTCCCTGTGCTTTTTCCAATCTTGGTCTCAAAAATTCACACTCTTACAGTCCCTCTTCTTTCTCAACAATTGGACGCCTGGAGCTCCACTTGGGTCCTGGCTTAGGATCTCTGCATCCACCTCCCTCTGTTATTGGATGAGAGTTCCAGCACAACCATTAGGGTGTTTGGCCATCTGATCACCAAACCAGGTAAGATCAGGCTTTCTCTCGACCATTGCCAGCAGTCTACAGAGGATGTATCATTGCAGATTTCTGGGGACCTCTCCAGCACTGTGCCTATTCCTGTTCTCATGTGGTCTTCATTTATCATGGTCTGTTATTCCTTGTTCTTCCTTTCTGTTCTTGATCCAGCTGGGATCTCCTGCTTCCCTAAGCTTTCTTCCCCTCAAAACCTGCCCTTCATTACTCCCACTGTTGTCCAGGTTGTTCATGTAGATCTCATCCATTTCTCTGTCATTGGGTGATCCCTATGCATTCCTAGGGTTCTGTTTCCTAGGCAGCCTCCCTGGAGTTGTGTAGTAGTCTGTTCATCTTGGTTTTACATCTAGTACCCTACTAGGAGTGAGTACATACCATGCTTGTCCTTCTGAGTCTGGGTTACCTCACTCAGCATGATATTTTCTAGATCCATCCATTTGCCTGCAAGCCTCACAATGTCATTTTTATGTGCTGAGTAGTACTCCATTGTGTATATGTACCATATTTTCTTTATCCATTCCTCAGTTGTAGGGCATCTTGTCCTCTCCCCTCCCGCCCATACCCTCACCTTCCCCACAGCCCCTCCACTCCATTCTCATCTCCTCCAGGACCAAGACACCCCTGGGGACTCATTTAAACCTGGTCGATTCAGTACAGGCAGGTCCTGTCCACTCCTTCCAGGCTGAGCATGTGTCCCTGTGTAAGCACAAGGTTCCAAACAGTGAGCTTATGCACCAAGGACAAATCCTGGTTCCTCAGCCTGGGCGCCTCCCAAACAGATCAACCTATTCAATAGTCTCACTTATCCAGAGGGCCTGATCCAGCTGGGGGCTCCACAGCCTTTGGTTCATAATTCATGTGCTTCCATTCAATTGGCTATTTGTCCCTGTGCTTTTTGCAATCATGAATTCAACAACTCATGCTCTTGCAGTCCCTCTTCCTTCTCAACAGTTGGACACCTGGAGCTCCACCTTGGGCCTTGCTTTTGGTAAGATCACCATTTTTACTATTAATCCTGCCTATTCATGAGCATGGGAGATCTTTCCATTTTCTGACATCTTCTTCAATTTCTTTTTCAGGGACTTAAAGTTCTCCTCATATAGGTCCTTCACATGCTTAGTTAGAGTAAACCCAAGGTATTTTACGTCATTTGTGGCTATTGTAATGGGTGATGGTTCTCTGAGTTCATTCTCAGCCTGTTTTTCTATTGCATATAGGAGGGCTACTGATTATTTTTAGTTGATCTTGT
Organism: Onychomys torridus; assembly: GCF_903995425.1. Taxonomy (NCBI): domain Eukaryota; kingdom Metazoa; phylum Chordata; class Mammalia; order Rodentia; family Cricetidae; genus Onychomys; species Onychomys torridus. The sequence continues at coordinate 32,450 of NW_023413834.1, read as the reverse complement.
ATCCTACTATGTTGCTGAAGGTGTTTATAAGCTGTATTAGTTCCTTGGTTGAATATTTGGGGTCACTCATATATACTGTCTTGTCATCTGCAAATAGGGAAAGCTTGACTTTTTCCTTTCCAATTTGTATCCCCTTAATCTCCTTATGTAATTTCTCTGGTTGGATGATGCACCCGTTTCTGTAGTAGCTTGGTTGGATGATGCTCCTCTCATCCTTTCTTTGTTGCATCTTTGTTTGGTTTAGGGTCAGGGTAATTGTATCCTCTTAGAAGGAGTTTGGTAATATTCCTTCTGCTTCTTATGTGTGGAAAAATTTAAAGAGTATTGGTATTAAGTCTTCATTGAAGATGTGGTACAATTCTGCACTGAAACCATCTGGTCCTTAGCTTTTTTTGGTTGGGGACTTTTAATGACTGATTCTATTTCCTTACAGCTTATTGGACTATATAAATGGTTTATCTGGTCTTGATATAACATAGATATGCTGTACCTATCCAGAAAATTATCCATTTCTTTTAGATTTTCCAGTTTTGTGGAGTAGAGGTTTTTGAAGTATGACCTGATGATTCTCTGGTTTTCCTCAAGGTCTCTTGTTATGTCCCCCTTTTCATTTATGATTTTGTTAGTTTGGATGTTCTCTCTCTGTCTTTTGGTTAGTTTGGATAAGGGATTGTCTATCTTGTTGATCTTCTCAAAGAACCAACTCTTTGTTTCATTAATCCTTTGTATTGTTCTCTTAATTTCTATTGTATTCATTTCAGCTCTCAATTTGATCATTTCCTGGTGTTGGTTCCTCCAGGGACACTTTGCTTCTTTCTGTTCAAAAGATTTCAAGTGTGCTGTCAAGTCACTACTGTGATTTTTCTCCAACTTCTTTATGTGGGCATTTAGTGCTATGAATTTCCCTCTTAGCACTGATTCATAGTGTCCCACAAGTTTGGGTATGTGGGCTATTTATTTTCATTGATCTCTAGGAAGTCTTTAATTTCTTTATTTGTTCCTTAACCCATTGGTGATTCAGTTGGCCATTATTCAGTTTCTATGAGATTGCAGGTTTTCTGTAGGCTTTTTTGTTGTTGTTGTTCACATCTAACTTTAAACCATGGTGGTCTGATAGAACACACGAGGTTATTCCAATTGTTTTGTATCTGTTGAGATTTGATTTATGGCTAAGTATGCGGTTGATTTAATAGAAGGTTCTATGAGACTTGAGGTCCACCATCTAGCTCCAATCCGGCAAGCACTCTCATCTGCACTAGATGTCCCACCCACCCCAGAGCTTCCATCTGGACCAGAGAGAGGCCCCTTAAATCTGTCAGCTCTATCTGGTCCAGGTGCACTGATAAGACCAAGAATGAATGCATGTGGAGATGGGCAGATGTCAATGCAGAAGTACATACAGCAGAATAAAGAGCAATGCAGCATCATCAGAATCTAGCCCTTCTCCAACAGCTAGACCCGAAAATCAGAATGGAAGAAGCACAAGAGAACAACCTTATAAGTAACATCTTGAAGAGGCTAGAGCCTTATGTAGAAGAAATCAAAAATAAAGTGGAGGAACAGAAAAACAAAACCTGGGAAGATTGCTATAAAAACTAGAGGAAAGGACAAATAAAGCAAAGAAAACAATAAGTCCCTGAAGGAAAATCGTGAAAGAGCAATGAAACAGATGAGGGAAACTGTCCAAGACCTGAAGAGGGAAATAGAAAAAAGGAAGAAGACACTAGCAGAAGGAATGCTGGAAATTTGATACCCTGATTTAGCAGGAAGTATTCTGACATTGCCCCTTTCCTGTGACCTGATCCGACTGCCAGCATCCACCCACAGAACACTCTTACTGCCCTAACGGCTGGACCCTTCCTCCACCCTACACAGTAAAAGACCCAGTCTCTGGACTTAAAATCTCACCAATCTACACCTTGGAAAGTTCCACCCCTTTCCCAAGAAACTCTGTATAAGCCCTGCCTTCTGCTCAGTTCCCTGCTGTTTCTCGCCCAAGGAAAGGCAGTCACCCTCCTGGGTTTTTCCCTCCCAAGTCTCTCATATGAGGTTTGTTGTGCAGTGTGACTTTGTGGTATACCTTGGCTCCAACTGCCAGGATACCTTTCCATCCTAGCTGCAATGCTTACTCTATACCCTTTCAGATCAAGGTTTAGAATTCAGGCTCTCAGATGGAAACTATAAATGTCAGAACACTCAGAAACAAACTCCTTCCAGGAACAATGAATGTGTATTAGTGTCATGGCACAGGGGTAAAGGATTTTCATAGATTACCCCAGTGAAGGGCTGGGCGTTTAGCTCAGCAGTAGAGTCCCTGCCTAGATTCCCCCAGTGAGGGGCTCAGGGTGTGGCCACATGGTAGTATAAACATGTCTCCATGCTAGAGGCCCTGAACTTTAGCCTCAGCACAGGAAAAATAAATAAATAGAAGACAGGTGTCTCGGTTACTCTTTTATTTCTGTGAAGAGACACCATGACCAAGGCAGCTCTGATAAAAGCATTTAATTGGCACTTGCTTATGATTTCAGGCAATCAGTCCACAATCATTATGGGGGAAGCAGACAGGCATGGTGCTGGAGCAGGAGCTGAGAGCTTTACGTCTTGATCTTCAGGCAGCAGGCAGAGAGACTGGACCTGTCATGGGCTTTTGAAACCTCAACACCCACCCTCAGTGACACACTTCTAACAAGGGCCCGCCTCCTAATCCTTCTCTAACTGTTCCACTGAGTGAGGATCAAGCACTAAGCATGTGGCCAATGGGGGCCATTTTCATTCAACCACCACAGCAGGTTTCATCAATGCACCTGTTTTGTAGGCTAGAGTTAGCAAGGGCAGGGATTCTAGAACTGCCCAGCACCTACTCAGGCCTGTGGGGCCTCCACTGCCCCTGCGCTGTTAACTACCTCAAGAGGCAGTTTGGGACTCAGCCAGGAGAAGAGCATGACAGCAGCACTCTGGTAACCTCCCTCTGAAAAACTCCCAACATTTTTTTTAAAGTATTTATCTGTTATGTGTACTGTCTTCTGTCTGCATGTGTACCTGTAGGCCAGAGAGGGAACCCGATCATGACAAGTGGTTGTGAGCCACTATGTGGTTGCTAGGAAATGAACTCAGAACCTCTGGAAGAACAGTCAGTGCTCTTAAATGCTGAGACTTGTCTCCAGACCCCAAACTCCAAACTTATAATTTTCACGACTTTCTTCAGGGCTATAGATGGGCTTGTAGGTCATCCCAGCCTCTCTGCCTCAGTCAAGGAGTCCTGGGTAGAGACTTATCAAAGCTTTTGGAGTCATCATCCCCAGGCAATGAATACATTTGCACTAATGTGTCTATGTCAAAGTCTATGGATGCACCAGGAGGGTCGACCAGCCCCAGGCTCGTTTGGTAGATCTCCAAAAGCTCAGAATGCTTCAAGGACTCTACTGCAGAGGTATCATTCTCTTCTGGTTGATTTGGCACATTCTTCTGGGATTCCTGGCTACTGTTTTCTGAGCTTCTAGTACTCATTAGCTGAGCATAGTCAGTCTTGGGTGCCAAGACCTTACCATCTTTCAGTGATTTCACCTGCTTGCATGGTGCTCTCTTTACTGACTTGGCCTGGATGGATGATGTACCTGAATCTCTTGTTGCCTGGTTGGATGATGCAGTCATCTCTGTAGTTCCCTGGTTGGATGATGAAGCCAACTCTGTCATTACCTGGTTTGATAATGATATCATCTCTCACAATGCCTGGTTAGATGTTGCACCCATCTCTCTCATTGCATGGTTGGAAGATGCATCCTAATCTCTCATTGCATGGCTGGATGATGCAGCCATCTCCATAGTTACTTGGTTGAATGATGCAGCCATCTCCATTGTTCCCTGGTTGGATGATGCAGCCATCTCTCTAATTCCATGGTTGCATGATGAAGCCAACTCTATCGTTACCTGGTTGGATAATGCAATCATCTCTCTCAAAGCCTGGTTCGATGATATACCCATCTCTGTAGTTCCCTGCTTGGATGAAGTACTCATCTCAGTAGTTCCTTGGTTGGATGATGCTCCTTTCCCTCTTTTGGCATGGTTGGATGAAGCACATATCTCTGTAGTTCCCTGGTTGGATAATGCACCCACTTCTGTTGTTTCTTGGTTTGATGATGCTCCTCTCCCTCTCTTGGCCTGGTTGGATGAAGCACCAATCTCAGGAGTAACCCAGTTTGATGCTGAAGCCAACTCTAATGTTACCTGGTTGGATAATGGAATCACCTCACTCAATGCCTGGTGTGATGATGTGCACATCTCTGTAGTTCCCTGGTTGGATGATGCACCCAACTCTGTAGTTCCTTGGTTTGATGATGTTCCTCTCACTCTCTTGGCCCGTTTGCATGATGGTCCTCTCACTCTCTTGGCCTGGTGGGATGATGCACACATCTCTCTAGTTCCCTGGTTGGATGATGCACCCAAGTCTATAGGCCTCAGGTTGGTTGGTACACACTTCTCTATAGTTTCCTGGTTGGATGATGCATACATCTCTGTAGATCTCAGTTTGGATGATGCACCAATCTCTGTAGTGCCCTGGTTGGATGATGCACCCATCTCTGTAGTTGCTTGATTGGATGATGCTCCATTCCGTCTCTTGGACTGTTTGGATGATGCTCTTCTCAATCTCTTAGACTGGTTGAATGATACAGCCATCTCTGTAGTTCCCTGGTTGGATGATGCACCCATATCTATAGTTCCCTGGCTGGATGATGCACCTCTCTCTCTCCTGGACTGTTTGGATGATGCTCCTCTCAATGTCTTGGCCTGGTTTAATGATGCAGGCATCTCTGTAGTTCTCCGTTTGCATGATGCACCCATATCTATAGTTCTCTGGTTGAATGATGCACCCATCTCTATTGGCGCCTGACTGGATGATGAAGCCAACTCTATCATTCCTTGGTTGGATAATGCCGTCATCTCTCTTAATGCCTGGTCAGATGATGTCCCCATCTCTCTCATTGCAAGACTGGATGATCCACTTCTCACTGACTTGAACTGATGGGATGTCACCAGAGATGAACTCCACTGATGGTTTTCCTGCTGGGTCTGAAGTTTGTCTCACTGATTTTGAAACCAAATCTGCGATGAAGAAAAGATGGTTTTGGATCTCTTTAAAAACAATTCATCTTTTGAAAATGTATTTTGATATATATTATACATAAATGTTTACATCATAATATATTTATCCGGGTATTTTTTGAGACACAAATTCTCTGTGCTATCTATGCATACACAAAGATAAAACAATGTTTAAACCTTGCAGTGACGACAACACCCGCCTCACACAGCCCCTCCTACTTGACTACCGGGAGCCACACACTTCACACACAAAACTTCACCACTACTTCCTTAAGCTGGCCTGCCTCCCCAGTGCTGGAATTAAAGGAATGCACCACCTCCGCCCGGCTATTTTGGTTTTTTCAAGATAGGTTTCTCTGTGTAACTCTGCCTGTCCTAGAACTTGATCTGTAGACCAGGCTGGACTCAAACTTACAGAGACCCCCCAACCTGCCTCTGCATCCTCCTCCCAAGTGCTGGGATCACAGGCAAGCATCACCACCCCCAAGCACATTTTAAAAATTCTTAAATCATATTCATTTTTGTATCCTATGTGCATGCACACACATACCACGGTACACATGTAGAGGTCGGGAGACAATATGCAGGACCTGGTTCTCTTTCTACCATGTGAATCCCAAGAACTGAACTTGGGTCATCAGACTTGGTGGCAGCACATTTACTCACAAGCTATCTGGGCAGATTATAATGATACATGCCAATGAGCTCAGCACTTGGGAGGCCGAGGCAGGCAGGTCAAGGGATTAATATGACCAATAATCCAATGAAAAACTATTCAACATCTCTAGAAATCGGGAAAACGCAAATAAGAACTACAACAGTGTTTTGGAAAGATGGCTCAGTGGTTATCAATACCTTCGTGCCCTTGTGGAGAACAAGAGTTCAGTTCCCAGCCCTGACTGTATAACTCCTACTGCCTGCCTTTCTCCAGCCTCTGAGGTCACTTGCACAAATACACTTATGCACAGATGTGCAGATTAACATAGTTAAAAAATAAAGAAGCAGAGCTGGAGAGGTAAACACTCTACCAACTGAGCTATTTGCTCTCTTGCAGAGGACCATAGTTTGAAACCTTGCACCGACATGGTGCCTCCCAATCATCCATGTCTCTGGATGCAGAGGATCCGATGCGCGCTATGGTGATATTTTATTTGTGTTATTTGTTTGTTAGTTAATAAATAAAGTTACCTGGGGTTCACAGCTAATAGCAAGCCATAGCAGAAGTCTGGCATTGGTGGCACATGCCCTTAATCCTGATCACATGACAGGCAGATCTCTGTGTGTTCAAGGACACCACCAGCATGGAGACACATGCCTTTAATCTCAATACCAAGCATAGAGAACTGGAGGTCTGTATAGACAGGCAGTGACATGGAGGTCTGCGTTTGGCTATGTGTTTCTTATTGAATAAGACCGCAACATATACAGCCCCTGATCTCCTTGAGCACTACACATACACAATGCACAGCCACAGGTGCAGACCAACACTCTGTACAGAAAGTGACTAGTCATCTTGGTTTGCTACTGGATTACATCTGGAATTAACTAAAATTCAAGCAGATGGACACATCTGTGAGGGATTTTTGTTTCAAATTAGATTACTAGAGATACAAGACCCACTCTAGATCCAAATTATTTGATGTTACAAAACCCACCTGGCCAGGCATGTGGTGGCACATGTCTTTAATCCCAGCACTCAGGAGGCAGAGGCAGGCAGATATCTGTGTTTGAGGCCAGCCTGGTCTACAGATCGAGTTCCAAGTTAGGAAATTTACATATTGAGACTCTCAATCTATTTTGTTTTTTGAGGCAGGTCCACTGTAGACCACGCTGACCTGGAACTCATAGAGATCTGCCTGCCTCTGCCTCCCAAGCATTGGAATGAAAGGTATGTGTCAAAAGGATCAGCTAATAATCAAAGGGAGAGAAAGGAATATGGAGAGAGAGACTGAGACAGATAGATAACAGAGAGATAACAAATCCTGGTGGGGACTCTGAGAAGGGTCACGATCAATGGAAATATAAATTAGTGTGACCACCACAGAACCAGTATGGAAGTTCCTCAGTACATGAGTATTAGAATTTCCACATGACCCAGCTATACTGTTCCTTAGCATACACACATATCGATCTATATCAGAATGCCAGAGGGTTACCTTAACTTCCTGTTGACTGATCCAAGATATGGAATCAGCTTAGATCTATCAGGGAGTCAGTGCCTGAAGAAAATGAGGTTGGGTTTCCAACTTGAATACACTGAATAAAACTGGGAAGTTTTATTGGGGACAAGGGAAAGGGAACTGTGTCATGTGCAGGCAACTGAGTGACACTGGAGATGATTTGGTTAAGCTAAATAAGCCAGACTCACAAAAACACCATTTCTCTCAGAAGTAAATAAAAATAACATAGAGAAAGTAAAGATAATAACTAAACTAAAAGACAGGGTAAAGAAGTGGGCAGTGGTGGCACACACCTTTAATCCCAGCACTCTGTTATTCTGAGGCCAGCCTGGTCTATATAGCAAGTTTCAGAACAGCAACTGTTACATAAAGACCATCTCTCAAAAAAAAAAAAAAGAAAGAAAGAAAGAAAGAAAAGAAAAGAAAAATGAGAGAGACAGAGATAGAGACAGAGAGACACAGAGAAAGGGGCTGAGTAGTGATGGCACATGCCTTTGATGGCAGAATTTGAGAAGCCGAGGGAAACACGGGTCTCAAGGAGTTTGAGGCCAGCCTGATTACTCAGAAACCCTTTCTCAAAAAACCGAAAGAAAGGCGGGGCCATGGTGGTGCATGCCTTTAATCCCAGCACTTGGGAGGCAGAGCAAGGCGGATCTCTGGGAGTTCGAGGACAGCCTGGGCTACCAATTGAGTTCCAGGAAAACCTCAAAGCTACACAGAGAAACCATGTGTTGAAAAAAAAACAGGAAAAAGAAGAAAGAAGGGAAAGGGGACACCACAGGATAGAGGTGGAAGGTGTCTTGGAGACCAAAGTAAGGCAGTAAATATAATCCACTGTGTATAAAATAGGAGACTAGTTACTTTGTACTATTAATACTAATGGATATTACAATTGTTTTTAAAACTGTAGTGCAGAAATGAAATTATATATATATATATTGTAAGTAAATATATATATATGTATATTCTAAGCTGAGGATCGAACCCAGGGCCTTGTGCTTGCTAGGCAAGCGCTCGACCACTGAACTAAATCCCCAACCCCTCATTTTACTCTTGCAAGTGAGTCCAGTTTGCTTCCCAGCACCCATGACCTCCGGCTCACAAGGGATTCCCTCACCTTCTTCTGGCCTCCAGAAACACTTGAAACCACCCCCACACAGACACATACTTGTAATTAATTAAACTGTTTGAACAGACGCTGGGGTATGGCTCCGCAGTGAAGCCCTTGCTTATCACAGGCAGTGCCTTGGTTTCCTTGGAAGCCAAAAGAAATAACTGGAGCCAGGCGGTGGCGGCTCACGCCTGTAATCCCAGCACTCGGGAAGTCAGAGGCAGGTGGATCTCTGTGAGTTCGAGGCCAGCATGGTCTACAGAGCTAGTCCAGGACAGGCTCTAAAGCTACAGAGAAAACATGTCTCGGGGGAAAAAAGAGAAACAAACAAACAAACAACGAGAGAAGGAGAGAAAGAGGGAAGGAGGGAAGGAAGGAAGGAAGGAAGGAAGGAAGGAAGGAAGGAAGGAAGGAAGGAAGGAAAGAAGGAAGGAAGGAAGGAAGAAAAGGAGATAACACAGTGCCAGAGGTTATGAAAGACCTGGAGAACCTGGAATCCGTGGTGCTGACGGGATCTAGCTGTGGACCCCAAGTTGGACACCCCCATTTGTAGCACCCACAGCCGTCAGCACCTTAGTCCCCATCCAGCCTCCCGCCCGTCTCTCACCTGACATGGAATTCCTCAGAGCAGCAGATTCCCTCCAAGTCTGCGCCAGCAGCGATGCAGGGACAGGAAATTTAAAGAAACTCATCTTCCCAAACCCTCTCTAACCCAGGAGGGATAATCCTCTTGGGTGCGAGCTCTGCCCAACTCCTTTTGCCTTGGTTATTACGTAGGACTCCGGTCAAAATAACGTAAACTCTAAATTCCTTCCAAGTGTGGAAGAAGCAGAACGGTTGTGACAAAAGCTAGCTACAACCCTGCATGGTAGCCCGTGATGGCTGTACTGGGGACGCTGAGGCAAGAAATGCAAGATCAAGGAGGGACTTCCGTACAAAGTGAGGTAGCCTGGGCTCTTATGCTGTGAGGATGTCTTAAAGGAATTTTCTTAACTAAGAGGTAGGCGGGGCGAAACACACCTGTAATCCCAACATCCAGGAGGCAGAGGCGAACGGATCTCTGCTTGATCCAGCACAGTTACCTGGACGAACCCTTTCCCCAAAACAACCGATTAAATGCAGAGAACGTTAAGATTAAATAGATATTCGAAAAAGGGGAAAAAATCTTCACTGGAGACAGGAACCCACTTTGCAGTTTACCTGACATGGAACTCAGACCTGTAGCCCAAGTTGATCTCAAAATCAGAGATCTGCCTGCCTCTGCCTCTAGAGCGCTGGGGTTAAAGTGATCGAAGGTGTGTGCAACAATGTCTGATATGATGAACATTTTTTAAAATTTTCTTTAAGGCTCAGTTTGCCTGTTTTTTGTTTGTTTTCTGTTATTTCCAGTGTGCTTAGTGACGTATCTTTTCATTTTTGCCTTTTGTTTTGTTTTGGAGACAGGACTTCTATGTGAAGCCTGGCTTTCCTGGAACTTGTTCTGGGGATCAGGCTGCCCTTGAACTCACAGAGCTCCACCTGCCTCTGCCTCTCGAGTGCTGGGATTAAAGGTGAGCACCACCACTCTCACAGCCCCAGCTCACCCCACCCTCAGAGCTTAGAGATGTAGGTAAGAAACCACAAAGTGTTACAAATCCAGACAGCAAATGCCACAGTGATGGCTAACGTCATGTTGATGGCTAACTATGTTTAAAGGTTTAAAATTACTGTGGTTAAGACAAATATAAAGTGCTGGGCAATGGTGGTGCATAACTTTAAACCCGGCACTTGGGAGACAGGCAGGCAGACCCTTAGTTCCAGGCCAGCCTGTGTGGTGATAGTGTGTCCTCCAATATATTGTGCACCCTAATAAACTTATCTGCGGTCAGAGCACAGAACAGCCACTAGACAGACATAGAGGCCAGAAAATGTTGGTATAGTGACATACACCTTCAGTTCCAGGAAGTGATGGCAGAAGGCAGAAAGGTATACAGTATGTGAGGACCAGGAACTAGGCTGGGTAAGTGTTTAGGCTTTTAGCAGCAGTTCAGCTGAGATCCATTTGGATGAGGACACAGAGGCTTCCAGTTTGAGAAAACAAGATCAGTTGAGCAGTTGGCAAGGTGAGTTTAACTGTGGTGTGTTCTGTCTCTCTGATCTTTCAGCATTCACTACAATACTTAGAGATTCGTGCTACAACCCTAGTCAACAGAGGGAGTTCCAGGACAGCCAAGTCTATACAGAGAACCTGGTCTTCAAAACAAAACCTTAATAATAATAATAATACTTTAAAATTGAAAATAAGCCGGTGCTGGTGGTGCACACCTTTAATCCTAGAACTTGGGAGGCAGAGCCAGGCAGATCTCTGTGAGTTTCAGGCCACCCTGATCTACAGAGCGAGATCCAGGACAGGTGCCAACACTGCACAGAGAAAGCTTGTCTCAAAAAACCAAAAAAGGGCTGGTGAGATGGCTCAGAGGTTAAGAGTACCAACTGCTGTTCCAGATGTCCTGAGTTCAATTCCCAGCATTCACGAGGTGGTTCACTTCATCTGTAATGACATCTGGCACCCTCTTCTGTGTACATAATAAATAAATAAATCTTTAGAAAGAAAAAAGAAAACCAAACAAAAAGTGAAACTAAAACAGCATGTGTGCCACCATGACAGGAATGGAGGAAGTGCTGTCAGAAAAACCGCCCCCAAAGGGAACTAACTTCCTGCCTTTTCCAAGTTTGGTGGAGCCTGGTGAGGTTTATTACAAGATGACGTAGTTCAACATAATGTACACAACAAAACACATGGAGGAGCTAGATATCACAAATTAAGAGCTGTTAAAAATAGAAGAGTTACTTTTTTCATTTGTTTGTTTGTTTGTTTGTTTTTTGAGTCAGTGTTTCTATGTTACCTGGAACTCACTATGTAGACCACTGTCTAGAACCCAGAGATCTGCTTGCCTCTGCCTTCCACGTGTTGAGATTAACTCATGCACAATCAGCACCCAGCAGAAGGTTGATTCTGAATTCTGTCCTAGGGAGAGAGTGGCAAAGGGTGTGGCCTGATTTCTTCAGGACTATGAGGTCTGCTTACTTCTCATTATGATCTTCCACCTGCAAGGGCCCAACAATGAACCCAATTGCAATTCCAACAAAAATCAACCTGGCCAATCTGTGAGTTTATGAGGCGTATTTACACAGGATGGATGAGGGTTTACTTACAAAGGCTGCAGCAGGGCCAATTCTCTCCTAACTGGATGATGGCTTCCCCCATCCCCATGGATGGAGTTCACTTCCACTAACATCACACTGTATACCCTAGTCCTGCTGAGACCCAGAGGTCCCACAATGAGGGCAGAATGGGAGGCAACTGCCTGGGAGGATCAGGTGCCATCTCAGGTGTGTGTGTAATGACTTTCCCTAACCCCTCATTCTCTGGGGAAGCCCTAGCATTGTCAACAGGTCCCCTCTGATGGGCTCTAGCCATGGTGGTCTCCTACAAGCTGGCAGAGCTGATCTGTGAAGACGCTTGGAAGACTGACTTCTATACCTCATGTGGATATCCAGTTGAAGAACCATTTGTTTTGTTTATCAGACCATCCCTTTACCCACTGAGGGTCACGGTACCATTTCAAAGTCAATGACAAGGAGCTGGAGAGAAGGCTCAGTGAGTAAAAGCACTGTCCTATACCTTCTTCTGGAGTCCATGGACATTCACAGCCACAAGCACATAGCAACAGACACACACACATATGATACATACATTGGAAACAAAAGGAGTTTTTAAAAGTGGGGAGGCTGGCTCCGGAGGCACAGCAAGTAGATCTCTGTGAGTTTGAGACCAGCCTGATCCAGAGAGATCTAGGAAAGGCACCAATACTACATGAAGGAACCCTGTCTCAGAAAAAATAAGAAATACATAGAATATACAAATTCATAGAGACAGAAAGATTAGATGTTACCTCAAGATGGAGAAGAAAGGAATATAGAGCACTGATTTCCTAAGTACAGTTTCTGTTTTGTATTATGGAAAAGCCCCACAAATAGACAGTAGTATCAGGACATAATATCCTGAATGTAATAAATCCATAGAATTAATGTAATTAATGAATATCATAAATATATTTATCAAATGAATAACGAAATGTTATTAATATCATAAGTGTAATTAATGAATACCATGAGTGTAATTAATATCTTTTTTGTTTTGTTTTGTTTTTTGAGACACTGTTTCTCAGTGTAGTTTTGGTGCCTGTCCTGGATCTCGCTCTGTAGACCAGGCTGGCCTAGAATTCACAGAGATTGTCCTGGCTCTGCCTCCTGAGTTCCAGGATTAAAGGGGTGTGCCACCACTGCCTGGCTCTAATTAATATCTTGAATGTAATTCATACCACTGAATTGTGACTTAAAAATGGTTACAAATGCAAATATTATGTTCATTAAAAAAAAGGTGGGCTGGGTGGTGGTGGTAGAAGTGGTGCGTACTTTTAATGCCAGCACTCCAGAGTCAGAGCCAGGCTTTTCTCTGAGCTGCAGACCAGTCTGGCTTGGGTGACATCCAGGACAGACACTAAAACTACACAGAGAAACCTTGTCTCGAAAAAACCAAAAGAAAAAGGTGGAATGTAATCACCAAAAATAATATGTGTGTATGAAATTGAAGACAGTGATGTTCTACAATAGAAAGTGGTGATGCTGTCATGGGCCTATGAGGATGTTGGACTAAAGGCTATCAAATAGTACAAACAGGGCCTGGAGAGATGGTTCAGAAGTTAAGAGCACCAACTGCTCTTCCAGAGGTCTTGAGTTCAATTCCCAGCATCCACTCGGTGGCTCACAACCATCTGTCATGAGATCTGGCACTCTCTTCTGTGTACATAATAAATAAATACATCTTAAAAATAGAAATAAAATTGTGTAAACAGGCAAATTATATACTATGTGAATTATTTGTCAATAAAATTTTATAAAATGTAAAAAACAAAGAGGAGGTTGGGAGAGGCCATGAGATGGCTCAGTGAGTAAAGGCCCTTGCTGCCAAGCCTGACCCGGATGCTGGGATAACAGTCACACAATGTCACAACAACCTCTGTTACTTATATGAATCTTTCTCTCAACTGTTTTCTGCTTGTGATATTCAAAAGTTATATCTCAGATAAAAAGGTCTGAGAAACCAGATGTAGTGATGCAGGATTTTAATCCCAGCGCTCAAGAGGCAGAGGCACTCATATCTCTGTGAGTTGACATAGTTAACTCAGTATGTTCCAGGAAAATCAGGGCTATATAGAGAAGTCCTGTCTCCAAAACAACAAAGAAGTCTGAGTTACTGACTCCAGCACCCAGTGTTCACGAGTGTGTGCGAGCATGTACACACATGAAGGTCAGAAGGATAACCTGAATTGAACTCTGCTCTGTGACACTGTGCTGAGATTGCTGCCCCACTCTGTCAAACCCAGCACAAACTGGGGTTCTATCCATGGTGCTGACTGGCACTGCATCTGGTTCCCTGCTTCCAAGTAACAGGCCAGGGCTGGAGCAATGGTTCTGCAGTTAAGAGATGCTGGAAGCCATTGATTCCAGCATTCAGGAGGCAGAAGAAGGCAGAACTCTGTGAGTTCTAGTCCAGCCTGGACTGCAGAGCAAGTTCTAAGACAGCCAATGTTGCACAGAAAAACCCTGCCAAAAAAAACAGAGAGAGACTGGGAGAGAGTGGGGAGAGAGGGAGAGAGGGACGGAGATACAGAAGACATGCTCTGGCAGAGGACCCAGGTTCAGTTCCCAGCACATGGAACAAGATCCTAGCTAGCATTAACAATAAAAACCTAGAGTCAGATATTGAGGGTGAAACCTGAAAGATCAGAGAAGCAAAGCAGCCAGCCACCACAGACTTCTTACCTCTACAAAATCTCAGATCAAAGGAGGCATCCTGTCTCTACAAATCTTCAGACTGAATGAGACAGATCCTATCTCTGCCTGCCTTATATTCCTGTCCCCTCCCTAGTGCTGGGATTAAAGGTGTGAGCTACCACCTCCTAGATCTGTTTCTCTTTCAGGATGAATCAATCTCATGTAAACCAGGGTGGCTTTGAACTCCTGATCTTCCTGCTTCCTCCTCCCAAGTGCTGGGATTAAGGTGTGTGCCACCATTGCCTGGCCTCTTTGGTTATCTAGTGGCTAACACTGCTCTCTGATCTACAGGCAACATTTATTTGTCAGCACACAAACAAAATATCACACATTTCCCCCTTTTGATCTAAACAAAAAGCAAAGGTGCTAACTAACATAGAAAAACTATATACAGTAAGTACAATAACTATATACAAATATTTATGGGCAATAATCACACTAACAAAGTCTAGTCCATTAGCATTTGACAAATTCAGAGAAAATACTCCATTATCTATTCTTTCTTGGTGAGCTCAAAGTGTTGTACCTATTTCACTGTCTAACCTAACTTCCCATACAAACCCAAAAATGTCTTTTGATATCTCTCAACCTTTTACAATATACATCTCTTTTGTGTCTTTTCTGAATGTGTTAAAAAAGAAAACTATAACTATAAAGTCTTCAACTCCATCAGAGACCTGACAAGGATATAATATTACCAGAGTAAACAGGAAATGTAGAGCAAACAACTTTCAAAAATAAGAAATGACAGAAAGTGCTGGCTGCCTGGACAGTCATCCAAGGTTCCACTGCAAAGTTGGGGCATGCATCTTTGGCCTACAGGCTTAGAATATCTGACAGACTTTTCTGTGAAATGGGAATTTTTAAGGAATGGTCCACCTTGTCTTGGCAAGGTTCTACAGTCACTTTCTTTTCTGTTCTGCTTGTCCAATGTGGACAGTAGTTGAGGCAAGGGCATTTTCTTTCCAAGTGACTAACATTTGCCACAAACAAAGTAAACTCTATATACAGTTTCTTCAGTGTCCATCACCTTCTTTGAAGTAGATTAATGCCGCCAGGAGCAGACATGTCTCATGGTCATTTAAAATAACGAACAAAAGCTTATGTTATTAAAACACCTTAAATGCCATATTCTATAGACCTCTGAAGTCTTGATGACCATCTACCTAAAATATATCTTTGAGCTGGTTGGTGGTGGCGCACGCCTTTAATCCCAGCACTCGGGACGCAGAGGCAGGCGAATCTTTGTGAATTCCAGGCCAGCCTGGTCTACCAAGTGAGATCCAGGGAAGTCCCAAAGCTATACAGAGAAACCCTGTGTCGAAAAACGGAAAAAAAGGTAATTAAATTATATCTTTGTTTGACCTTGAAACAAAGGTTTCATGACTAACTGACTACAAGTGTGATTGACATAGGTGACTACTAACCTGTATTTCTTTATTATCCTAGTTTCTAATAATAACTTTCAAGCACTAGAAATTTACATTACATTGGTGAATGAGCTATACAGGTACAATAATTTGAACAAGAGTAGAAATGTATATATAGTATGTCTAACAAAAATAAACTTAAGTTGTATCATTATACAGAAATCCAAATCAATGTAAAATATTAAAAGCTAGTAACTGGTTTTTTTTTTTTTGCTTTAAAAGTAGATTCAATAATCTACCCTTATTATCCTATCGTTTCTATAACATACTTGCAGTATAATAAAATAACCTCAAGTTTGTATCAACATACAAACATCCAAGTCAATGTAAAATATTTTTAACTAATAGTTGCTTTTTAAAAGTAGATTCAGTAACCTACCCTTTGAACCTATATCTATATCCCCCTGTGTCTTTTTAGAACAAGGTCTCTGATTCTAATCTCCTTTGTTCACTTTTTTCCTGACCATTACCAAAAACAACTTGTAATCAACCACCCTAAATGATGACAAACATCCATAACCCACTGAAAGACTGAAAGCCACCCACTTCACCTTTTGGGAATGAGGGTGTCATGCTCTTAAAATTACTCCCTGCTTTCTGGCGGCAATGGCATCTTTAGGGGACCCTGGAAAAATGGGTCAATTGTCAAGTCCTGAGAGAGCTGGCTATATCATTGTTTTCCAGTCCCTGTGTAATGAGAAAGTGTAAGGTTTTCTCAAGTGTGGCTGGAGTAGTTTGTGAGGCTGGATCATCTCAACCAGCCACCTTGAAATGGTCCTGAGCACTTTGTAATCCAAAGCCAATCCTTAGGTGTTGTTTGTCAGCTTAGTGGTGTTACCATAGTCCAGGTGGAACCATGATTGTGGGATCCCATCATCTTTTTGGAGACTTCAGAGATCTCATTAGTTCAGATTATCCCTTTGTTCAAAGGACTCCATCACTGAGCTCTCTTCATGATAGGTGACACGAGGCCATAGCTGGACCATCACACAAAATTCATGAGAATCATTAAATATCTGAGCAGACACGCAAGGGGTCAATCCTGTGTTGCAGGCCCAGTAGGACCCGTCAGGTGCCTCGAGATAATAGCTCCCTTTATAGAGTGTCAGAGTTTGGCTGCAGAGGTGGCTATGGGTTGGTGGAACCTTGCCTAAACAGAAACCTTGTCCAGTGACCTCAGTGATTGTCAATTTGTGGGCCTAGTTTGACACCTACTGCTCGGGGAAACGAGGTTACTGGCAGCAGACTGAAAGGCGATTCCTTCATAATAAGGGGGACTGGAGGTAAGGCAGAGCCAGCAACCCAAGGCTTTCTTTGGATTTGTGCCATTTAGGGCCAGATAGGCTCCCTGGACCAACTCAAGCAATCTATCCTCTGTTGCAAGAGGGGAAGGGGATCGAGTGGTGTTGGGACCCGTACTCGGGCTGGGTGTCCTGATGATGGCATAATTAGGAAACTGATTAGAGGCAGGACGTGGTGTGGGGTGTGTCTTAGAAGACATCTTTTGAGCGGGCAATACAGGATTCGGTCCAATCGGAACAGCAGACACCGTTTCGACTTGGAGTCGAATGGTAAAGGTTGTGGCTGGGTCATAGCCTGTTCGGTACAGGCAGAGTCCCCAAGTGAAGCCCTTGTCCAGTCAACAATCTTACCCTGAGGTGTGAATATAATTTTTAGTCTGTTGCATCGGCCCCCTGGAGTGGCCCATGATCTGCCAGGCCATTTTAAAGAATCATAGCAGGATCCGCAGGGCTGTCTATCACACTTGCCTGTACCCAACATGTCCCTATCCCAAACCTCAACCTTGATGAGGTGATTATTTACGGGGAGACCACCAGATGTGACCGGAGCTTTCACACCCCCAGGCAGTGCAGAAGCCATCCCCCGGGCCTCTACATTTTTTTAACTGGGCTTGGGACCGACCGTGTCCAGGGCAGACATAAAATCTCTGATTTCTGGTACTATGATGTCGCCCCGGAGAGGAACAGCCATATCCCAGGAAGAATGCCTGATCAGAGGGGTCCCAATCTCCTCCCACTATATCACAAAGATCTACATATAGGTCTGGGAACCATGCCCCTTTGGGGAATGTGCAGGAGGAGGTGGAATTGGCAATGGTTCCAGTATTGGGGTTCACAACAAGCCAGGTCTGTTGAACTGAGAGATGAGGGCTGGAGTTGGTGTCAACGGACTTTCTTTTCTGTCCTGCTTGCCCAATTTGGACAGTAGTTGAGGCAGGTGCATTTTCTTTCTGAGGGACTAACCTTTCCCATTAAGAAATTAAGCTCCATATAGAGTTTCTTCACTGTCTATCACCTTCTTTGAAGCAGATTAAGGCTGCCAGGAGCAGATATGCCTCATTGTCATTTAAAAAACAAATAGAACCTTATGTTATTAAAACTCCTTAAATGCCATATTCCATAGACCCCTGAAGTGTTGAAGACCACCTGTCTATCTTAAATATATCTTTGTTTGACCTTGATACAAAGGTTTCAATCCTAACTTGACTACAAGTGTGATTGATATATATTAATTAATTAATTAATTAATTAATTAATATTAAATTACTTTCCCAGACCCATAAATGACTTCCTTAAACTTTCATGACTTACTTAAACGTTTATACTTTAGATATTAACGCATTTTTTGAACTGTCATATCCTGTACCATTTACTTTCCTTGACCTACATAATGTACTTGTCTGTCCGTCATAACCTTGAGAAACTCAAAACTTTGGTTAGACTGAAGCCTGTCAGCATGTACACATGTATCAGACTAACCAGGCAGCTGGGTGTTTGCTGTTAAAGCTACAGTCAGTCATCAATGGCCTCAGAGATCTGAGAAGGATAAATTTGAGTAGGAAGTATAACTTAATTGTTATAGCAATTAAAATGACATCCACTTACTTAGAAAGTCATTTGAGGCTTACGTGGTTCATTGCAGAAGCAGTAGTCAGTCTCTAGATGTCCCAAAGTGCTGCACACCTTAGGCTGGTCAGCCTCAGGTCTGAATTTTCCCCTAGAGGAAGAACTTGGGAAAGTTTGTCTTATTTGACAGCAGTTAATCTAACAGTGTCCTCAGTTTGTGCAGGTTCCTGGTGGCAGGTGAGGCATGGGGCAGTTTTTCCCAGTGTTTAGCATTATCACACTCCAGGTTGATTTGTCTGAGCTGCGTTCCACCTGTCTTCTTTGGAGATCTTAAATTTTCTTGTTAGGAGGGGACTCCTGCTTCTTAAGTTTTTGGGCTTTGTTTTGTTTGGTTTGGTTTGGTTTGGTTTTGTTTGGTTTGGTTTGAAAGAAGGTTTCTCTGTGTGTAGCTCACACTGTCCTCCAAAAAACATACAAAAGAGCTCGATGACTCTGACCAGTGACTCCCTGACAGACAGTCCAATATGGAATTAATTGAATGTTACATTTAATGCCCTTTCTCCTCCTTCTCTTAATACTAGTACCCTGACTTATAAACTGCTCCTCTAGATTTCAACAACAGATCGGAAAGATTTCTAACCAAACTCTTAATCAGTTGCTATTACAGAATTATCAGCCCCAAGCAACAGAGGCAGAGGCCAGCGACTCCTGATTATATCCTAATGGTGATAAGGGCTTTGACACCCTGATTTACCAGGAAGTAGTCTGACATTGCCCCTTACCTGTGACCTGATCCAACTGCCAGCTTCTACCCCCAGAACACTCTTACTGCCCTAATGCCTGGACCCTGCCTCCACCCTACACAGTAAAACACCCAGTCTCTGGGCTGAAAATCTCAACAATCTACACCATGGAAAGTTCCACCCCTTGCCCAAGAAACTCTGTATAAGCCCTGCCTTCTGCTCAGTTCCCTGTTGTTTCTCGCCCAAGGAAAGGCAGCCACCCTCCTGGGTTTTTCCCTTCCAAGTCTCTCATATGAGGTTTGTTGTCCAGTGTGACTTTGTGGTATACCTTGGCTTCAACTGGAGGATTCCTTTCCATCCAAGCTGCAATGCTTACACTATAGCCTTTCAGATCAAGGTTTAGAATTCAGGCTCTCAGATGGAAACTATAAATGTCAGAACACTCAGAAACATACTCCTTCCAGGAACAATGAATGTGTATTAGTGTCATGGCTCAGGGGTAAAGGACTTTGATAGAATACACCTGTGAAGGGCTGGGTGTTTAGCTCAGCAGTAGAGTCCCCACCTAGATTCCCCCAGTAAGGGGCTGAGGGTGTGGCCCCATGGTAGTATAACCATGTCTCCATGCTAGAGGCCCTGAACTTTAGCCTCAACACAGGAAAAATAAATAAATAGAAGGCAGGTGTCTCAGTTACTCTTCTATTGCTGTGAAGAGACACCATGACCAAGGCAGCTCTGATAAAAGCAATTAATTGGGACTTCCTTACGCTTCCAGGGAATCAGTCCACAATCATTATGGGGGAAGCAGACAGGCATGGTGCTGGAGCAGGAGCTGAGAGCTTTACATCTTGATCTTCAGGCAGCAGGCAGAGAGACTGGACCTGTCATGGGCTTTTGAAACCTCAACACCCACCCTCAGTGACACACTTCTAACAAGGGCCCGCCTCCTAATCCTTCTCTAACTGTTCCACTGACTGAGGATCAAGCACTAAGCATGTGGCCAATGGGGGCCATTTTCATTCAACCACCACAGCAGGTTTCATCAATGCACCTGTTTTGTAGGCTAGAGTTAGCAAGGGCAGGGATTCTAGAACTGCCCAGCACCTACTCAGGCCTGTGGGGCCTCCAATCCCCCTGTGCTGTTAATTCCCTCAAGAGGCAGTTTGGGACTCAGCCAAGAGGAGAGCATGAGAACTGCACTCTGGTATCCTCCCTCTGAAAAACTCCAAACATATATATTTTTTTTTAATTTATCTGTTATGTGTACCATCTTCTGTCTGCATGTGTCCCTGCAGGCCAGAAGAGGGAACCCGATCTCCTAACAGGTGGTTGTGAGCCACCATGTGGTTGCTGGGAATTGAACTCAGAACCTCTGGAAGAATTGTCAGTGCTCTTAACTGCTGAGACTTGTCTCCAGGCCCAAAACTCCAAAATTTTAATTTTCAAGTCTTTCTTCAGGGCTATAGATGGGCTTGTAGGTCAATCCAGCCTCTCTGCCTAAGTCAATGAGTACTGGGTAGAGACTTATCAATGCTTTTGGGGTCATCATCCCCAGGCAATGAATACATTTTCACTAATGTGTCTATGTCAACGTCTATGGATGCCCCAGGAGGGTGGATCAACCCCAGGTAGATCTCCAAAAGCTCAGAATGCTTCAGGGACTTCACTGCAGAGGTATCATCCTCTTCGGGTTGATTTGGCCCAACATTCTTCTAGGATTCCTGGCTACTGTTTGCTGAGCTTCTAGTACTCAGTAGCTGAGCATAGTCAATCTTTGGTGCCAAGATCTTACCATCTTTTAGGGATTTCACCTGCTTGCATGGTGCTCTCTTTACTGACTTGGCATGGTTGGATGATGTACCTGAATCTCTTGTTGCCTAGTTGGATGATGCGGTCATCTCTGTAGTTCCATGGGTGGATGGTGCACCCTTCTGTATACTTCCCTGGTTGGATGATGAACTCATCTCTCTAATTCCCTGGTTGCATGATGAAGCCAAGTCTATCGTTACCTGGTTGGATAATGCAATCATCTCTCGCAATGCCTGGTTAGATGATGCACCCATCTCTATCATTGCAGGGTTGGAAGAGGCATCCAAATCACTCATCGCATGGCTGGATGATGTAGCCATCTCAATAGATACTTGGTTGGATGATGCAGGCATCTCCATTGTTCCCTGGTTGGATGATGTAGCCATCTGTATAGTTCGCTGGTTGGATGAAGCATCCATCTCTCTAATTCCCTGGTTGCATGATGAAGCCATGTCTATCGCTACCTGGTTGGATAATGCAATCATCTCTTGCAATGCCTGGTTAGATGATTCACCCATCTCTATCATTGCATGGTTGGAAGATGCATCCAAATCACTCATCGCATGGCTGGATGATGTAGCCATCTCAATAGATACTTGGTTGGATGATGCAGGCATCTCCATTGTTCCCTGGTTGGATGATGTAGCCATCTGTATAGTTCGCTGGTTGGATGAAGCATCCATCTCTCTAATTCCCTGGTTGCATGATGAAGCCAAGTCTATCGTTACCTGGTTGGATAATGTAATCATCTCACTCAATGGCTGGTTAGATAATATGCACATCTCTGTAGTTCCCTGGTTGGATGATGCACTCATATCTATAGTTCCCTGGCTGGATGATGCTCCTCTCACTCTCTTGGACTTTTTGGATGATGCTCCTCTCAGTGTCTTGGCCTGGTTGAATGATGCACCCATCTCTCTTGGCGCCTGACTGGATGATGAAGCCAACTCTATCATTCCTTGGTTGGATAATGCAGTCATCTCTCTTAATGCCTGGTCAGATTATGCCCCCATCTCTCTCATTGCAAGACTGGATGATCCACTTCTCACTGGCTTCAACTGACTGGATGTCGCTAGAGATGAACTCCACTGATGGTTTTCCTGCTGGGTCTGAAGTTTGTCTTGCTGATTTTGAAACCACATCTGCGATGAAGAAAAGATGGTTTTGTATCTCTTTAAAAACAATTCATCTTTTAAAAGTGTATTTTGATATATATTATACATAAATGTATACATCATAATATATTTATTGGGGTATTTTTTGAGATACAAATTCTCTGTGCTGTCTATGCATACACATAGATAAAACAATGTTTAAACCTTGAAGTGAGGACAACACCACCCTCACACAGCCCCTCCTACATGACTACCGGGAGCCACACACTTCACACACAAACCTTCACCACTACTTCCTTAAGCTGGAGCCTTGTAGCCAGTTCCCGGGTCTCCTCATCCAATGGGAACATGTTGTTGTTGAAGGCCTCTTGCAATGCCCTGATTTGTTCCACACTGATTATGGTGCAATACTGGTGACCATGCTGGGGCTGTCCTGCAGAGGGAAGAGACGAGAACACCTTTGTATGAAAACTGTTGTTTTGGTTGGTTTTGGTTTGTTTCTCTGTTTTGTTTTAATGGTTTTGGTTTTCTTTTCTTTTTTTTTCCTTTCTTTTTTCTTTTTAGTTTCGACACAGGGTTTCTCTTTTTCGATTTGCACCTTTCCTGGAACTCACTCTGTAGTCCAGGCTGGCCTTGAACTCACAGAGATCCAACTGGTTCTGCCTCCCAAGTGCTGGGATTAAAGGCATGTGCCACCTCCGCCCGGCTGTTTTGGTTTTTTCCAGACAGTTTTCTCTGTGTATCTCTGGCTGTCCTAGAACTTCATCTGTAGACCAGGCTGGACTCAAACTTATAGAGACCCTCAACCTGCCTCTGCGTCCTCCTCCCAAGTGCTGGGATCACAGGCAAGCATCACCACCACCAAGCACATTTTAAAAATTCTTAAATCATATTCATTTTTATATCTTATGTGCATGAACACACATACCACGGCACATATGTAGAGGTCGGGAGACAATAGGCAGGACCTGGTTCTCTTTCTACCATGTGAATCCCAAGAACTGAACTTGGGTCACCAGACTTGGTGGCAGCACATTTACTCACAAGCTATCTGGGCAGATCATGGTGATACATGTCAATGAGCTCAGCACTTGGGAGGCCGAGGCAGGCAGGTCAAGGGATTAATATGACCAATAATCCAATGAAAAACTATTCAACATCTCTAGAAATTGGGAAAACACAAATAAGAACTACAACAGTGGGATGGAAAGACGGCTCAGTGGTTACCAATACCTTTGTGCCCTTGTGGAGAACAAGAGTTCAGTTCCCAGCCCTGACTGTGTAACTTCTTGTCTATTGCAGATTAATATTCTCAGAGGCAGGTGGATCTCTGTTAGTTCCCGAGGCCAGCCTGGTCTACAGAGCTATTCCAGGACAGGCTCTAAAGCTGTCTCGGGGAAAAAAAAAACCCTAAAAACAAAAACAAAAACAAAAAAAAGAAACAAACAACGAGAGAAAGAGAGAAGGAAGGAAGGAAGGAAGGAATTTCTATTTCCAGCATTCCTTCTGCTAGTGTCTTCTTCATTTTTTCTATTTCCCTCTTCAGGGCTTGGACTGTTTCGTTGCTTTTTCATGATTTTCTTTCAGGGACTTATTGTTTTCTTTGCTTTATTTGTCCTTTCCTCTAGTTTTTTATAGCATTCTTCGCATTTTTTGTTTGTCTGTTTCTCCACTTTATTTTGGATTTCTTCTATATAAGGCTCTAGCCTCTTAAAGATGTAACTAATAAGGTTGTTTTCTTCTGCTTCTTGCATTCTGTGATGTTCAGGTCTAGCTGTTGGAGAAGGGCTAGATTCTGGTGATGCTGCATTGCTCTTTATTTTGTTGTATGTACTTCTGCCTTGACGTCTGCCTATAGCCTGATGGAGGCCTTCTTAGTCTTATCAGTGCACTTGGTCCAGACAGAGGTGACAGATTTAAGGAGCCTTTCTTTGGTCCAGATGGAAGCTCTGGGCTGGATGGGAGATCTGGTTCAGATGAGAGTGCTGGACGGATGGGAGCAGGGGGCTGGACTGTGAGTCTGGTCTATACAGCAAGTTCCAGGAAAACAAAGGCTACACAGAAAAACCCTGTCTAGAAAAACAAATAGAAAGAGACTGGGAGAGAGTGGGGATGGAGGGAGAGAGGGAGATAGAGAAGACATGCTCTGGCAGAGGACCCAGGTTCAGTTCCCAGCACATGGTACAAGATCCTAGCTAGCCTTAACAATAAAAACCTAGAGTCAGATATTGAGGGTGAAAACTGAAAGATCAGAGAAGCAAAGCAGCCAGCCACCAGAGACTTCTTACCTCTACCAAATCTCAGATCAAAGGAGGCTTCCTGTCTCTACAAATCTTCAGACTGAATGAGACAGATTCTATCTCTACCTGCCTTACATTCCTGTCTCCTCCCTAGTACTGGGATTAAAGGTGTGAGCTCCCACCTCCTAGATCTGTTTCTCCTTCAGAATGATTCAATCTCATGTAGGCCAAGGTGGCTTTGAACTCCTGATCTTCCTGCTTCCTCCTCCCAAGTGCTGGGATTAAGGTGTGTGCCACCACTGCCTGGCCTCTTTGGTTAACTAGTGTCTAGCACTGCTCTCTGATCTGCAGGCAACCTTTATTTGTCAGAACACAAACAAAATATCACACATTTCCCCCTTTTTGTCTAAACAAAAAGCAAGGGTGCTAACTAACATAGAAAAACTATATATAGTAAGTACAATAACTATATACAAATATATATGGGCAATACTCACACTAACAAAGTCTAGTCCATTAGCATTTGACAAATTCAATTTTAAAGATTTATTTATTTGTTATGTATACAGAAGAAGGTGTCAGATCTCATTACAGATGGTTGTGTACCACCTTGTGGTTGTTGGGAATTGAACTCAGGACCTCTGGAAGAGCACTTTTATGTTTTTGTTTTTGTTTTTCAAGACGGAGTTTCTCTTTGTTGTTTTGGCACCTGTCCTGGATCTGGATCTGTTCGAGCTGGCTTTGAACTCACAGATCCTCCCGGCTCTGCCTCCCAAGTGCTGGGATTAAAGGTGTGTGCCTCTGCCAATGCTGCTGCCGCCGCCGCCACCGCCGCCGCCGCCGCCGCCGCCACTGCCACCACCACCACCATCCAGATTATTTTCACTTTTAAAGTATTACCATTGTTTATGTTTTGTTTTTCAGACCAAGTTCTCTGTATAGACTTGGCTGTCCTGGAACTCCCTCTGTTGACTAGGCTTGTACAAAGAATCTCTAAATGGTCTCATTAAATAAACAACAATCCCAGAGCTGAGTCCTGGGGTGGATGCTGAAAGATCAGAGAGACAGAACACACACAGTTAAACTCACCTTGCCAACTCCTCATCTGATCTTCTTTTCTCAAACTGGAAGCCTCTGTGTCCTCATCCAAATGGATCTCAGCTGAACTGCTGCTAAAAGCTTAAACACTTACCCAGCCTAGTTCCTGGTCCTCATACACTGTATACCTTTCTGCCTTCTGCCATCACTTCCTGGAACTGAAGGTGTATGTCACTATGCCTGGTGGTGTGCCAACATTTTCTGGCCTCTATGTCTGTCTAGTGGCTGTTCTGTGCTCTGACCCCAGGTAAGTTTATTAGGGTGCACAATATATTGGAGGACACACTATTACCACACAGGCTGGCCTGGAACTAAGGGTCTGCCTGCCTGTCTCCCAAGTGCTGGGTTTAAAGTTATGCACCACCATTGCCCATTACTTTATATTTGTCTTAACCACAGTAATTTTAAACCTTTAAACATAGTTAGCCATCAACATGACGTTAGCCATCACTGTGGCATTTGCTGTCTGGAGTTGTAACACTTTGTGGTTTCTTACCTACATCTCTAAGCTCTGAGGGTGGGGTGAGCTGGGGCTGAGAGTGGTGGTGCTCACCTTTAATCCCAGCACTGGAGAGGCAGAGGCAGGTGGAGCTCTGTGAGTTCAAGGGCAGCCTGATCCACAGAACAAATTCCAAGACAGCCAGGGGTACACAAAGTAGTCCTGCCTACAAAACAAAACAAAAGGCAAAATGAAAAGATATGTCACTAAGCACCCTGGAAATAAGGGAAAACAAACAAAAAACAGGCAAACTGAGCCTTAAAGAAAATTTTAAAAATGTTCATCCTATCAGACATTGTTGCACACACCTTTGATCCCTTTAACCCCAGCGCTCTAGAGGCAGAGGCAGGCCGATCTCTGATTTTGAGATCAACTTCGGCTACAGGTCTGAGTTCCATGTCAGGTAAACTGCAAAGTGGGTTCCTGTCTCCAGTGAAGATTTTTCCCCTTTTTCGAATATCTATTTATATCTTAACGTTCTCTGCATTTAATCAGTCATTTGGGGGAAAGGATTCATCGATGTAACTGTGCTGGATCAAGCAGAGATCCATTCGCCTCTGCCTGCTGGATGTTGGGATTATGGGTGTGTTTCGCCCCGCCTACCTCTCAGTTAAGAAAATTCCTTTGAGACATCCTCACAGCATAAGAGCCCAGGCTACCTCACTTTGTACGGAAGTCCCTCCTTGATCTTGCATTTCTTGCCTCAGCGTCCCCAGTACAGCCATCACGGGCTACCACGCAGGGTTGTAGCTAGCTTTTGTCACTACGGTTCTGCTTCTTCCACACTGGGAAGGAATTTAGAGTTTACGTTTTTTTGACCGGAGTCCTACGGAATAACCAAGGCAAAAGGAGTTGTGCAGAGCTCGCACCTGAGAGGATTATCCCTCCCCGGTTAGAGAGGGTTTGGGAAGATGAGTTTCTTTAAATTTCCGGTCCCTGCATCGCTGCTGGCGCAGACTTGGAGGGAATCTGCTGCTCTGAGGAATTCCATGTCAGGTGAGAGACGGGCGGGAGGCTGGATGGGGACTAGGGTGCTGACGGCTTTGGGTGCTGCAAATGGGGGTGTCCACCTTGGGGTCCACAGCTAGATCCTGTCAGCGCCACGGATTCCAGGTTCTCCAGGCCTTTCATAACCTCTGGCACTGTGTTATCTCCTTTTCTTCCTTCCTTCCTTCCTTCCTTCCTTCCTTCCTTCCTTCCTTCCTTCCTTCCTTCCTTCCTTTCTGTTTTTTTTTTTTCTCGAGACAGGTTTTCTCTGTAACTGTAGAGCCTGTCCTGGACTAGCTCTGTAGACCATGCTGGCCTCGAACTCACAGAGATCCACCTGCCTCTGACTCCCCGAGTGCTGAGATTACAGGCGTGCGCCACCACCCAGCTCATTTTATTTCTTTTGCCTTCCAAGGCTCCCAAGGCGCTGCCCTGCTAAGCAAGGGCTTTACTGTGGAGCCATACCCCAGCGTCTGTTCAAACAGTTTAATTAATTACAAGTATGTGTCTGTGTGGTTGTGGTTTCAAGTGTTTCTGGAGGCCAGAAGAAGGTGAGGGAATCCCTTGTGAGCCGGAGGTCATGGGTGCTGGGAAGCAAACTGGACTCACTTGCAAGATTAAAATGTGAGGTTGGAGATTTAGCTCAGTGGTAGAGTGCTTGCCTAGCAAGTACAAAGCCCTGGGTTCGATCCTCAGCTAAATATATATATATATATTTATAATTTTTCATATACTGCACTACAGTTTTAAAAACAATTGTAATATCCATTAGTATTAATAGTACAACATAAGTAGTCTCCTATTTTATACACAGTGGATCATATTTACTGCCTTACTTTGGTCTCCAAGACACCTTCCACCTCTTTTCTGTGGTGTTCCCTTTCCCTTCTTTCTTCTTTTTCCTGTTTTTTTTTTTCAAGACAGGGTTTCTTTGTGTAGCTTTGAGGTTTTCCTGGAACTCAATTGGTATCCCAGGCTGTCCTCGAACTCCCAGAGATCTGCCCTGCTCTGCCTCCCAAGTGATGGGATTAAAGGCATGCGCTACCACCACCCTGCCTTTTTTTCGGATTTTTGAGACAGGGTTTCTGAGTAGTCAGGCTGGCCTCAAACTCCTAGAGACCCGTGTGTGCTTCTACTTCTCAAATTCTATGATCAAAGGCATGTGCCATCACTGCCCAGCCCCTTTCTCTCTGTCTCCCTGGCTCTGTCTCTGTCTCTCATTTTTCTTCTCTTCTCTTTTCTTTTCTTTCTTTCTTTCTTACTTTTTTATTTTTATTATATTTTTGAGAG
The DNA here is from genome assembly GCF_903995425.1 of Onychomys torridus. Taxonomy (NCBI): domain Eukaryota; kingdom Metazoa; phylum Chordata; class Mammalia; order Rodentia; family Cricetidae; genus Onychomys; species Onychomys torridus. The sequence goes on along the minus strand of NW_023413834.1, from coordinate 4,101 downwards.
ATGGTCTTTATATAATAGTTGCTGTTCTGGAACTTGCTATGTAGACCAGGCTGGCCTCAGATTCACAGAGATCTGTCTACTTCTGTTTCCTTGAGTGCTGGCCAGGTGGGTTTTCTAACATCAAATAATTTGGATGTAGAGTGGGTCTTGTATCTCTAGTAATCTAATTTAAAACAAAAATCCCTCACAGATGTGCCCATCTGCTTGAATATTAGTTAATTTCAGATGTAATCCAGTAGCAAACCAAGATGACTAGTCACTTTCTGTACAGAGTGTTTGTCTGCACCTGTGTCTGTGCACTCTGTGTGTGTCGTGCTCAAGGAGATCATGGGGCTGTATATGTCATGGTCTTATTCAACAACAAACACATAGCCAAACGCAGACCTCCAGGTGTCTATGGTTGGTATTGAGATTTAAGGTGTGTGTCTGCATGCTGGTGGTGTCCTTGAACACACAGAGATCTGCCTGTCATGTGATCAGGATTAAGGGCATGTGCCACCACTGCCAGACTTCTGCTATGGCTTGCTATTAGCTGTGAAGCCCAGGTAAATTTATTAACTACCATTCAAATATCATCACATTTCCACACAAATAAAATACCACCATAGCGTGCATCGAATCCTCTGCATCCTGAGTCATGGATGATTGGGAGCCACCATGTCAGTGCAAGGATCCAAACTGGGGTCCTCTGCAAGAGCAGCAAATAGCTCAGTTGGTAGAGTGTTTACCTCTCCAGCTCTGCTTCTTTATTTTTTAACTATGTTAATCTGCACATCTGTGCATAAGTGTATTTGTGCAAGTGACCTCAGAGGCTGGAGAAAGGCAGGCAGTAGGAGTTACACAGTCAGGGCTGGGAACTGAACTCTTGTTCCCCACAAGGGCACGAAGGTATTGGTAACCACTGAGCCATCTTTCGAAAACACTGTTGTAGTTCTTATTTGTGTTTTCCCGATTTCTAGAGATGTTGAATAGTTTTTCATTGGATTATTGGTCATATTAATCCCTTGACCTGCCTGCCTCGGCCTCCCAAGTGCTGAGCTCATTGGCATGTATCATCATGATCTGCCCAGATAGCTTGTGAGTAAATGTGCTGCCACCAAGTCTGGTGACCCAAGTTCAGTTCTTGGGATTCACATGGTAAAAAGAGAACCAGGTCCTGCCTATTGTCTCCCAAGGTCTACATGTGTGCTGTGGTACGTGTGTGCATGCACATAGGATACAAAAATGAATATGATTTAAAAATTTTTAAAATGTGCTTGGTGGTGGTGATGCTTGCCTGTGATCCCAGCACTTGGGAGGAGGACGCAGAGGCAGGTTGAGGGTCTCTGTAAGTTTGAGTCCAGCCTGGTCTACAGATCAAGTTCAAGGACAGCCAGAGATACACAGAGAAACCTATCTGGAAAAAAACAAAATATCCGGGCAGAGGTGGCACATGCCTTTAATCCCAGCACTTGGGAGGCAGAACCAGTTGGATCTCTGTGAGTTTGAGGCCAGCCTGGTCTACAGAGTGAGTTCCAGGAAAGGTGCAAAGCTACAAACAGAAACCATGTCTAAATACTAAAAAACAAACAAACACAAAACCGAAAGGAAAACCAAAACCAATAAAACAAAACAGACAAACAAACAAAAACCAACCAAAGGAACAGTTTTCAAACAAAGGTGTTCTCGTCTCTTCCCTCGCAGGACAGCCCCAGCATGGTCACCAGTATTGCACCATAATCAGTGTGGAACAAATCAGGGTGTTGGAAGAGGCCTTCAACAACAACATGTTCCCATCGGATGAGGAGACCCGGGAACTGGCTACAAGGCTCCAGCTTAAGGAAGTAGTGGTGAAGGTTTGTGTGTGAAGTGTGTGGCTCCCGGTAGTCAAGTAGGAGGGGCTGTTGTCACTTCAAGTTTTAAACTTGTTTTATCTATGTGTATGCATGCCTGTCTGTATGTGCACCAAGTGTATGTCTGGTGCTTGAGGAGGCCACCTCAAAGAAGTTGCCATATCCCGTGGAGCCAGAGATGCAGGTGTTGAGTGCTGGGACCTGAACCTGAGTCCTCTGCTAGAGGAGCAATGCCACCCTCTCTCCTGTCCCATCCCTTTCTTTCCCGTTGTTTTTGTTTGTTTGTTTGTTTGTTTGTTTGTTTGTTTGTTGTTGTTTGGTTGTTTGCTTGGTTTTACAAGATTGGGTTTCTCTGTGTAGTCCTGGCTATCTTGAAACTCTGTCTGTAGATCAGGCTAGTCTGGAACAGAGATCTACCTTCCTCTGCCTCTCAAGTGCTGGGATTATGACCCACCATACCTAGTTTTCAAGCATACACTGGTATAACTTTCTCTTGAGACAGGGTCTCACTGGCAGGCCTGGAACTTGCTATTTAGATCAGGGTGGCCCCAAATTTATAGAGTTGCCTTTGCCTGACAAATCCTTAGATTAGAGGTGAGGGCCTCCATGGCTCATCTTCAATATATATATTGAGCCATGATTTCTCTTTTGTAATAGTCCCAGCTGTCCTGGGATTCACTTTGCAGCACTGCCTCTGCCTCCAAAGTACTGGGATTAGAGGCATGAGCCACCACTGCCCCTCTTACCTTCAATATTTCTAACAGTTCCTGTTTATTGACAGTGGTATTATCCAGACATGGATGCTAGACACTGGGTGGTTTTATTTTCATGACTACTCATTTTATTTAGGTAGACTAAGACTCCCCTAGAAGAATGTAAATATAACATCTGCAGTTTGAACCCAAGTCTTTCTGACTCCAGACCATAGGGCTAAATAAGACCATTTCTTGAGGGTGGCTGTTCATATATTCTCTTGTGTTGTGTGGATAAAACTGCACTTGAGATTGATTGGGTTCTTTTTCACAGTTTATTTATTTTATTTGAGATAAGGTCATATGTAGCCCAGGCTGGACTCAAACATACACGGCTGAAAATGACTTTCAATTCCTGACCTTTCTGCCTCCCCCTCCAAGTGCTGGGCTCACAGCTGTGTGTCACTGCACATGGCTCAGAATATTGTCCTTGACAGTCTGGGCCATCTTGCCTTAGTGCCTTGTGACCTACGTTTGGATAATGCTGTTTCCGCCCCTGAGAATCCCACACCACCTACCCTCCCGGATCCAGGACATGAGAGGCTAGAAAGAACCTATGTAGATAAATATGAGGAGATTAGTTACTGGCTTTTCACACCCAAATCCCATTCCTAAGGATCAAACAGTTGTCCTCTGAACTTGTCCTTTTATTATGTGCTCTCAGGCTAAGTAAAATGGAGATGGGTTTTCGTTGGTAGAATGATTGCCATGACTACAAAGCCTTGAGTTCTATCCCTGGCACAGAACCTACTCACCCTGTCTCAAAAAAGAACTGAATGAGGGAAGAATTGCTGGGGCTGGAGACTAGGCTCAGTGGTTCACAGCTCTGGCTGTTGCTGTAATAGCTGTGGGATTAATTCCCAGCATCCATATTCACAGCCAGCTGTAACACCAGGTCCAGGGGATCAAATGCCCTCTTCTGGGCTCCATGGACACTCCAATCATGTGCACAGATACGTAATAAAAATAACAATTTTAAAACAGCCAAACATGGTGTCACAGCCTATAATCCCAGTACTCAAGAGGCAGAGGCAGGTGCATATTCTGTGAATCGAAGGATAGCACTGATCCTACACAGGTCAGAAAAGCACAGAGGAATTCCTGTCTCAAAAATACCCAATAAATATATTATGATGTATACATTATTGTATACATATATTAAAATACATCTTTTAAAAGATGAATGATTGTTTTAAAAGAGAATCCAAAACCATCTTTTCTTCATCGCAGATGTGGTTTAAATCAGCCAGACAAACTTCAGACCACAGGAAAACCCATCATGGAGTTCATCTCTGGTGACATCCAGTCAGTTGAAGCCAGTGAGAAGTGGAATCATCCAGTCTTGCAATGAGAGAGATGGGGCATATCTGACCAGACATTAAGAGAGATGACTGCATTATTCAACCAAGGAATGAAGAGTTGGCTTATCATCCAGTGAGGCCCAAAGTAGAGATGGGTTGCATTCATTCAACACAGGTCATAGACCATAATGGGAGCATCATCCAACCAGAGATAAT
>NW_023413833.1:0-10414 GCF_903995425.1 Onychomys torridus | reverse complement strand
TTCTAACATCTTTCTAAGCTTCTGTAACTGCATTTTCTCAGCATCGTTCTCCTCATCTCTACTAGCTGTGTGCCATCAGAACAGGATCTCTGAAATGGAGCCTGTTGTAAAGAGTAGAACTTCAGCCATTCCTGGAGGCCGAGGTCCAAGTTCGAGTGCCTGTATCTGACCTGAAAGGCCTCCTTTGCCATGGTACCATGTAGCAGAGAGGGGCAAGGATGAGGAGGGTCCGACCCTGCATCTGCACTAGGCAGGAAAGCACCAACCCACTTCCACACAGGGCATTAATTCAATCTGAGGACAGAGTCTTTTCAATCTAAACCTCTCTCTTAAAAAAAAAAAAAAATCCCACCGGCCAACACCATTTCCATAAGGATTAATATTCCTATCGACAACTTTGGGAGACACAATTAGACCACAGCAGCACCCTCTTTACCCAGAAATGCAAACACACCTAATTAGATAGAACTATTATATAACAAAGCACAAGAGACTTTAGACCTAAAATGTTTACCATTTTTCCTTGTTAGAGGGTCATCGCATATCTGCCAAGCTAATGACCATCACCACACCCCCCCAAAAGGGCAAAATGATGATTACTATAAGTGATTTCAGAACACAAAGGTGTCTGTTGCCGTTTCAAGTTTAATGGATACTGGTTACTAATAGAGTCTGAAAGTCTGGCAAATAGCATTCAAATTCTGGTGGTTCAAGGTTTCAAACAACCAGCTTTTATAAAATTTTAAGTCATTTTCTACTAGACAGAAATTATAGTATATTTAATGCATCTTCAGTCAGAGTTCTTGAAATCTGGCACCAGTTTCTAAACCAAAACATTAAAATGGTTCAGAATAATAAAGTAAAAAAAAATAGAGCCCATTTTCAAACTCACTTCACTGCCTCATCAGGAGAAGGTTATCTGGGTTATCTGTAGGTTAATTTTGCCTGCGCCTGCTAAAAGGAGTTAACCCCTTGTTGACAGGCACAGGGAAATGAGAGATGAAGCTGGGGAGAGCCGCAGGGATGGGCTCTGGCCTGATGCTGACACAGGCAGCAGCCTTCGAGCCCGTGCTATGTCCAGTGTGCTCATCTATAAATAAAACTATTTACCCACCCCATAGCTACTGTGAGTTTAAGGGTTTTGTTTGTTGTTGTTTGTTTGTTTTTAATGAGTATGGCTGTTTTGCCCGCACTGAAGTCCCTACAGCATTTACATGCCTGGCGCCCAGTAGAGGCCAGGAGAGGGAGTTGGATCCCCTGGAACTGCAGTTATAGACACTTGTGAGCTGCCATGTGCGTGCTGGGAAAACAAACCCAAGTCCTCTGCAAGAGCGGCCGTACTCTTATTAAGCACTGAGCCGTCTGTCTGTCCAGCCCTATGTGGCCTTTTAATTAAATCGCCTTTCTCTGCCCCCAGCCAACACTAATTCCCTCTCTTTGCTCTCTGAAAGGCGAGGTGCAGAGACCATAAGAATAAAAATTACAAAGATCCGATGACAGAAAACACTTGGCCTAGTGTATACCATCAAAAGGGGAAAAGGAATTATGTAAATAATAAGCATAAGAGGACTTTCATTTTCCCATGGCACCAAACTTACACAATCTTAAGTAGGTAAACTATAACATGACAATACCATCAGATTCTATGGGGAAAGAAAAAGTATTTTTTTCACTAATTATGCTGGTATGTATTAATAGCTGTATTAGGAAGTAAGTTCACAATCAGCAGAACAGTGCAGGTTTCAATTAAATGCTTCTTTTAATGTCCTCATGATAACTCAACATGTGGCCTTATTTGCAGTAGCAGAGTGGAGGGCCTCACACTGAATTGTGTCACAGCGCTTGACAACCCAAAAGGCAAACAAAGCCATGATCTGAATATGAAATGTCCCCAACATCTGGTGCCTTAGATGATGCTTGGTCCCCAACTTGAGGGGCTATTCCCAAGTCTGTGGAGTCTGTAAGACATGGGGCCTGGCTGCTGAAGGCAGCTCGTGAGGGGCCTTGGAAGGTCATATCCTCCGCTGTTATAGCCACACTCTCCGCTCTCTGGCCCAGCAGTGTCCAAAGAGGTCCAACGCATGCTCCTTCCACGCCTTCTCGGCTAGGATGGCCCCAAAATTTCTGACACCCGGAGCCAAAACAAACATGTCCTCTTTTACATCATTTCTGTCCAGCATATTGCTCACAGCGACACTGAAGGAATGAATACACACAGCAGGGTGCTGGCAAGATTTTATACGTGGGTGTGTGTGTGTGTGTGTGTGTGTCTATGTGTGTGTGGTGTGTGTGTGTGTGTGTGTGTGTGTTAAACAATAGCGACTTTGTTAAGATCTATAAAAAGGCCGGGTGGTGGTGGCACCCACCTTTAATCCCAGGACTCAAGAGACAGAGGCAGGCAGATCTCTGTGAGTTCAAAGCCAGCCTGGTTTACACAGCGAGATCCAGGACAGGCACCAAAACTACACAGAGAAACCCTATCCCAAAAAACAAACAAACAAAAAAAATCTATAAAAAGAAGATACATATATGGATGGGTGGATGGATGGGTGGATGGATGGGTGGATGAATGAATGAACAGACAGACAGACGGACATAGACTCTGACTCCAAATACCACACTGAAGAAACTAAAGAGATGGTTCAGTGGTAAGAGCACTCAATTCTTGGAGAGGACTGGAGTTTGGTTCCAGTGCTGACATCAGGTGGATCACAACCACCTGTAATGTTAGCTCCAGGAGATCCAACACCCTCTTCTTTCCTACATAGTCACCTGCATGCATACACGTACACACACAACACACACACACACACACACACAACACACACACCTTTAGACATAAGACTAATATATTATTTTAAAACCTACACACACACAAAGAGAAAATGAAGAATATAAATAAATACACAATGGTAATTATAGTAGAAGCCAGAAATAAAGGAACTCTAAGACAAAATCTAACGATGAAAAAAGGGGTGTAGTCACAGAAATACTAAAAACCCTCTCCTAAAACACTGGAGTATCTCATCTTTCATTAATTAAAGTATTCTCTTTCAAACAAGAAACTAAAGTGTAGCTGCTTTTCTTAGACTTCCAGCCCCAAATCATAACACGGAGACTTATTAATTATGAATGCCTGGCCTTACCTTAGGCTTGTTTCTAGCTAAATTTTTATTTTAACTTAAATTAACCCATTGCTATGAATCCATGTGCTGCCCCCAGGCTTGTTTACCTCATCTGTGTACTGTCCATCATGCTTTTTCTGCCTCCTCCGCGTCTGGCTGGCCAGCATCCGGCTGGTTCCCCTTTTCTCTCTGCCCACCAGCCCTGCCTATCCCTCCTCTGCCTAGCTATTGGCCATTCAGCTTTTTATTAGACTAATCAGGTGCTAAGGTAGACAAGTTGAAACAGCAACACATCTTTTCATAGTTAAACGAATGTGCATAAACAATGCAACAAATCTTTATATAGTTAATAATTACTCTGCAACACAAACAAATGTAACACATCTTTACTTTGTTAAACAAATACTCTATTCTATAACACTAAAGTAAACACTGATGGGGGGAAGATAAATGAGAAAAGAGAACACTACTCATGTCCCAATAAATTACCCACCGTGCAAGGCTACATACACTTACAAAAATCACAGAGGAAAGAAAGTAAAAAGTAAAGGAAGGAAGGCAAGCAGCCCCACCAGGGCCAGTGCGATGGCTCAGCAAATAAGGGTGCCTGATGCCAAGCTGATAATCTGAGTTCGAGTCCAGGTCCCACAAGGTAAAAAGGAAGAACCAACTCCTGCAAGTTGTCTTCTGACATCCACGTGTCACACAAGTGTGAGCAGGCACACACACACACACACACACACACACACACATACACACACACACACACACAGCTAAATAAATCAACAAATAAATGGAGAGAAAGAGGGAGAGAGGACCCATAAAACACAGTAGTCTTAGTTCTGGATGTTTTCTTACAATGCCCCAGTCCAAACAAACAAATAATATAGTAGTTCATGTTCAATTTTAGTAGCACGCTGTTGAGAGGCAGCAGAAAAGCATCATTTCAGAACCTACTAATGCTTATAAAAAGTAAGTCTTCACTGTTGTGCAGCCTAAGTAGCTTTGCCTTGGGGCGAAGGGCCACGAACATCTGGCCCAAGCACCTTTACAGGCCACCTGAAGTCAGAATGCAGACAGCCACCCGTCTGTCTGGGCTGCTACTTGCACTCCTGACTCCGGTCTCCAGCCGGGACCTGGACCAGGCAGATCCAAGATCTTGCCCGACTGGAGCTACAGATGGAAATCTGGAGGGCAAGCGTTTGGAAACTCGATACACCACTTCTCAAAGCACAATAATCTTTGGTCTGCGATAGCCTGAATCTTCAATTCATTTGAAAACCAACAGCAAAAAAAGTAGTTTTTAAAGCCAGATACTTGAACTTTGGATGTATTGTCTAAAGCGAACTGTCATATTGTGGAGTTACCATTTCAAACCAAACACTCTATTTGACCCATTATTATCCCTGACATCTTTTATGGGGGAAAAAAATGAAGAAACTGATGTTGCTGCAATAACATGATTAGAAGAAAAATTTATAAATAGCTTCAAATTTTTTAGTTCATGTCAGTGCTTACGGAAAAACAGCTCATTTAGTGGTGAGGAGGCAGGAAACTTCTGTGGATATTTTGAAAGGAATTACTGGGTGTCCTCTAGGCCTTCAGCGGTTGGAACCACTCATTCTTGTAATGTCTACCTTCCCTTGCAAATAAAGCTCTCCTTTTCCTTAGTAAAGGCCTTCTCTTAACCATACCACTATAATTAGCATCTTTTTTGCTCAAGATCAAAATGAAGATCGAATGGAGAAAGGAAGGATGGGGAAATTCATTTGATGCAAAAGCTAGGGAGAAAGGAACGAGGAGAAAGAGAAACAGAAAGGCAGAGCGCAGGAACTCTGGGCAAAGAGGGAGACACCAGGAGCTGGAGGGCAGGTGTGGACCACTTCTGGACACAAACTGCTGCCACGGAAGGGACGTGAGGAGATGTCAACACAGACGCTGCCTGGGAAACTGGGGGTGTCAAAGAGGGAGATGTGTGCGTGACCTTTTACCTACCGCCCCCTGCCCCAAGACAGCCTACAATAACGTATTTCCACCATTGATGGCTGTGCTGTCGGACCCATTACCTCAAGTAATGTGCTTATGCTTAGGAGAACATTTTAAACAGCTCACGTTCAGCTGCTTTCCTTTCTAACAACTCCTGAGCAGCCACCTTCTCCTTGGCTCAATTCCGTCATTTCTGCTTCTCTTGTGATTACAGTAAATTACCTATAAATACTCCATCATTGCTTTTCTTAATTATCACGTGTTTTAGATCCACTGACAACACACACCTATGACCTGTAAGAGGACATGTGCTTTATGTTGTCTTGGGTGGATTTGTCAATCTGTCCACATACTCCCACTCATTCTCTTTATTAGCAGTAGTATAAATTTCCAAGAATGTGAGCCAGGTTTGGGGCATGGCAGCTGGCCAGGAAACACAGTGAATAACTGATTCAAAGGTGTATGGAATCTCTGATGTTCACCAACTACATAGCATGACTCTATCCAGTGAGGCAAGCCTGTTTAAATGTTTTTAAAATGGCACCGAATGCCTGGAATGGTGGCCCAACATGTAATCCCAGCACTTGAGAGGCTGAGGCAGGGGGATTATCCTGAATTCAAGCCTGGTCGTGGTTTTATAGGGATTTTTTTCAGAACAGGCCGAGCTACAGAGTTAGACTCTGAGACAAAACAAAACAAAAGCACCTCAGAAAACATGTATGTGCATGCACATAAAATAAAAAGCTTAGGTCAGGCGGTGGTGGTGCACGCCTTTAACCTCAGCACTCGGGAGGCAGAGGAAGATGGATCTCTGTGAGTTCGAGGCCAGCCTGGTCTACAGAGTGAGTTCCAGGATAGTCAGGGCTGTGAGTCTGACACAGAGAAACCCTGTCTTGAAAAACCAATATATGTGTGTGTGTCTGTGTGTATGTATATATGTGTGTGTATATATATATATGTGTGTGTATGTATGTATGTATATATATATATATATATATATATATATATATATATATATATATATATATATATGTATACACATATGTATATCTTCTTGGTTAGGCAGTGTTCAGGCACCCCTCATTCTTTTGCTCTGCTAGCTCATGGCAATCTGCCACATGTCTTCACACCTTCTTTGTGACTCTCCTCTTAGAAGGAACCCTGTCATACTGCATGAGGGCTCACTGAACTCCAGTATGACCTCACTTTGACTTGGTTATGTCTGCAAAGACCCTGTTTCCAAACAAAATCTCCCCCTCAGCTTCTAGGAGTTAGGGTTTTTAACATATATTTTTGGAAGCCATAATTTAAACCATAACAAGTAATGAGTGAAGGGGAGACAGTGGACTCTAGGAGATTGTGTCCCACTTCTCATCCACCCCTCTCCCTCCCTCCCTCCCTCCCTCCCCACCCCCCTTCCCTCTTCAGTGTTTGTGCCTCAGTTTCAGGTGGAGTTTCCTTGTGGCAACCAGCCCTACAGGACCTGGTCACAATGAGCATTGAGAATCAGTAAACTCAGATCCATATGAGGGTACGGTACCAGGGGTTGAACCCAGAACCTTGCACATGCTAGGCAAAGCAAGCGCTCTACCACTGAGCTAAGAATCCGCTGTTTTAAAAAGAGACCTATTCTAAAGATTACAGCCTTCAGTGAACTGTGATCATCCATTTTCACCACATGGTGATTTCCCAAACCACCCTCTGAGAGTTCAGATGTGGGAAAAGGATAGAGAAGAGGAGGCTGGAGGAATCTGGTGCAGAAAGAAGCAAGGGTGGGGACAGGAAGGGGAAGAAGGTGAGTGTTAAAGGAAGTACAGCTTTCCACTGTGTTCTGCCACCACCAACTGGCCCTAAAGAACAAACAGATCCTTCAAGGCGCTCTGCAGCCTACTACAGAGACATTTGCTCAGCTGTGTCCCCTGATGCTCTAGTCACAATAGCCAGGAAATGGAAGCCGCCTAGACGTCCTTCAAGTGGTGAATGGCTAATGAAAATGTGGCGCATTTGCACAATGGAGTTCTATTCAGCTATTAAAAAAAATGAAATGAAATATGTAGGTAAATGGATGAAACTGGAAACTATTATACAGAAAGAAGCAACTCAGAGTCAGGAAGACAAATGTTGTGTTTCTCTCTTATGGCAAGGTGGAAAGGAAATGTGGGTGAGAAGGAGAATTCGCTCTGGAGAGGGGCTTAGCAGGACCATGTGCTCTGAGGGGAACAGGGCCTCACTGGGGAGGAGCAGGAGGGTGACACAGAGGGAGAAGAAAGAGAAATAACACTAAGAGTGTTGGAAAAAACCACAGGGAACCTGCTACTGCGAGTTCCTGAACCAATATCGTGTCTAAATGCTTAGACCCACCGATAAATGTAGTTTTTGCCTTTTTCTTTTTCAGCAAATGGAGGCTATTATATAGATCTAAAACTGCTCAAAATGCAGAGAACAGAGGACCACGGGAGCCCAGCTCCAATGGTATGTCTGCAACTCCAACCCCCAAGGCTCAGGGAGCACCGTGGAAGAGGGATGCAAAGATTTCAAAAGCCCGAAACCCTGGATGCTAGCTAGGTACAGTGCCCTTTAGACAGGACAGAGATGCTACCACTGTAAAATCTCCAAACATGGCTGCACATGCAAGACCTACCACACCAGCTGACATGCCTATATGCATGGGAGAAATCTCACAAGGTCCCCTAGCTAGTCAGGTATCGTATATCTCATACATGAGTGTATTATTTATGCACTTGACCTACGTGCTGGAAACTCAGACATTTAAAATTAGTTAGCCACTGTGTTAGATGGCCGAAGAGCCTAAGCCATAGCCAAGCTTGGAACTCTCAAAATCCTCGTCTGACTTCCAAACACCGGCATAACAAGTATGCACCACCACACCCGGCTCAACCTTCATCCACTTTTGTTTAAAAGCTGGAATAATGTCAGGCATGGTGGTCATGTCCTGAAGTCCCAGCTACTTAGAGGCCTAGGCAGGATCATCACTAGAGGCCAGGAGTTGGGCAACACAGTGAGACCTTCCATTCCAAAAACAATGAAAAAGCAAAGAATGACAGCAATAAGTGTCTCCCATTTTCAATTCAAACAAGCAAACTACTCCAATCCTAATGACATGCCACTGAACAAGAGGAAGTAGCATCCTGGAGACTGGCCAATCCCGTCCCAATGATGAATCCGTGTGTGTGTGTGTGTGTGTGTGTGTGTGTGTGTGTGTTGCACACATATGAGTCTGTGTGCCTGTACACATTCACATAGAGGCCAGAGACAAGCTCTTACTCTATCACTCCTGACTTATTGCTTAGCCAGTTTCTTACAGACTTGGAGGCTAGCCTTTTTGGCTAAGCTGGCTGGCTGATCATCCAGTCTCAGGACCCACCTGTCTCCACTCTCCAGAGCTGGGTTACAGGGATGTGCATCCATGCCCACGGTTTTATGTGGGTGGGTTCAAACTCAGGACCATAAAGCAAGTACTCTTACCTGCCAGTCTCTCCAACCTCAGAATCCCATCTTTTACAGATGAGTGTTATAAAATACATCTTAACTAGAGAACAGAATGCTTGGCATTAGCTCACTTGGCAAATATACCAGAAAACTGGGAGGGGGAGTTGGAGATAGCTCCATTGGAAGCATGAGATCCTGAGTTTGATGACCAGAATTCATGTTAAAATCAGGGAATGGTGGCATGCGTTTGTAATTTCAGTCCTAGGGATAGGTGAGTTCTATGAGGCTCACTGGCCGGCTAACCTAGCCTAACTGTCAAGTTCACAGTGAGAGACCTTGTCTCAAAACCAAGGTGGATATCTCCTAAGGAATAACACCTGAGGTTGACATCTAGCCTCATGTACATATACACATGCCTGTACAGACATGTATACACACACACATATATGTACCTGCACACACAAACACATACACAATAGATGTGCATATATGAAGCAGTTAACCTGAATCATACTAAGTACTTCATGCCATGTAAGCAGGGTTATTTCTTTAAAATCACAGAGCAAACTCACAGAGCGAACAATGACATCTCAGTATGACAGATAGTCTCAAAAAGTAAACCCTTAAAAAGGTACAAAATCCAGGCCACTAATCAAGTCAGATCACCCGTGTTCTTATGGTTCCAGCCATTAAGTCAGTTCCCTATTTTTTAACTCATCTATAAAGGCCTCACCTTGTGGCCTAAAGAAAAAACTACCTAGCTGAGTAGTGGTGGCACACGCCTTTATTCCCAGCACTCGGGAGGCAGGCAGACCGATCTCTGTGAGTTTGAGACCAGCCTGGTCTACAAGCCAGTTCCAGGACAGTCAGGGCTGTTACACAGAGAAACCCTGTCTCAAAAAACAAAAAGAAAGAAAGAAAAAAGAAATAGCTACCTACATCTAAGAACGCTCTAGCACGTGTAAGCTACAGGAACTCTGTCCTTGAAAATTTACCATGACGGTAGAATTTTTAGCCCTTCCCAGGTGTGGGTACCCTTTAGGTCTTCCCTATATTTGTCCTGATGGTGAAACCATGTACTGTGTGGCTGTAGGACACAGGAATCTCCCACAGAGTCTCACTAACATCTGGTGTCTCACTCACACATCTATTTTCCACCTTACAAAAGATCAGCCCCTCACTCTGCATAACTGCCTTCATACCATGGCCTCTTAAACTCACCCATGATCCCACCCAAGGAGAACAGCATTGGGTTTATTTCGTTCGGTTCTGAGACAGGGTCTAGCTAGGTAGTCCAGGCTACCCTCAAACTGGGGATTCAAATGCCCCAGCCTTTACAGGGATGGGACATCATAGCCTGCTAGGCTTTTACTGTTGGTTTTGTTTGTTTGATTGATTGATGACAAAGGAGGTCATGTCCAGGGCCTCCAGAACACCAGGTAAACACTCTCCCAACTGAGCTCTATCAAGTTTGGTTTTAAATAGAATTGTGGCTACGCAGAGATAAACTTGGGCACATCTACAAGACCCTTGGGAAACAAGGATGAGCTTGAGAAACTGAAAGAAGGCAAGGCTTGCTCCACACTGCCCTAATTCTCTCTGAAGCCCTCAGCCTTGGGCTCACACAGGCTGACACTTGAGTTGGCCTCCGCCATATAAGTCTCCATCTTCTCGGCAACAGCAATGAACTCAAAGCTAGTGTTAAGTTCAAAGTGTGTTGCTGCCGACTAAAAGATAGGCCTCTTGGCAGCTCTTAGGTGTATCCCTTTTCTCCAAGAAATAGCTGGAGGAGGTGTGGATCAAGACCACGGCTTCCACGATCAGGAATGGAACAGGTAAAGAAAAACAGAGAC
>NW_023413832.1:0-12345 GCF_903995425.1 Onychomys torridus | reverse complement strand
CCTACAGAATGGGAGAAGACTTCACCAACCCCACATCTGACAGAGGTCTTATTTCCAAAATATATAAAGAACTCAAAAAACTAGACTTCAAAATACTGAACAATCCAATTAAAAAATGGGCTACAGAGCTTAACAGAGAATTTCAACTGACGAATCTCAAATGGCTGAAAGAATTTAAGGAGTTTCTCAGCATCCTTAGTCATCAGGGAAATGCAAATCAAAACAACTCTGAGATACCATCTTACAGAATGGCTAACATCGAAAACACTGATGATATAGTGTATGTTGGAGAGGATGTGTAGCAAGGGGAACACTCCTCCACTGTTGGGGGAATGCGAACTTTTACAGCTACTCTGGAAATCAGTATGGCAGTTTCTCAGAAAATTGAGAAAAAGTCTTCCTCAAGACCAGGCTAAGATCACTCTTGTGTATAAACACAAGGAATGCTCAGTCTTACCACAAGGCCACATGATCAACTTTGTTCATAGCAGCATTATTTGTAATAGTGAGAACCTGGAAACAACCTAGATGCCCCTCAACTGAAGAATGGATAAAGAAAATGTGGCACATATACACTATTGAGTATTACCCAGCAGTAAAGAAAATGATATCATGAAATTTGCAGACAAATGGATGGAGTAGAAAATATCATCCTGAGTGAGGTAACCCAGACTCAGAGGGACAAACATAGTATGCACTCACTCATAAGTGGATACTAGATGTGAGGGAAGGAATGGCCAGACTGCAACCCACAGCTCCAGAGAGGCTAGCTAACAGGAAAGACCCTAGGAGGGACACATGCATGGCCAGGTGAAGGAGAAGTGGATGAGATCTATGACCGGACTGGGAGTGGGGGCAGGTGGTGGATGGCAAGGAGTGGAGGATAAAAACATAGGGAAAAGGGAGGGTTGATCCAAACAGAGAAAGAGTGGGAGGGCAGGGAAGGAGATACCATGATAGAAGAGGACATCATGGGTCTAGGAAGAGGCAGGGTTCTGGGGAGGCTCTCAGGAATCCACAAAGATGACACCACCTGGGAGTGCTGGCAGTGGTTTAGAGGGTGTCTGGACTGGTCTACTCTGGTAACCAGTCTAGTGAATACCCTAACTGTCATCACAGAGCCTTTGTCCTGTGAATTATGGAGGCAGATGCAGAGATGCATGGCCAGGCACCAGGTTGAGCTCTGGGAATCCAATACATGAGAGAGAGGAGGGATTCTGCATGTGGGAGATGTTGAGATCATGATGAGACAATGTGGCAGACATGACTGGCCTCACTGGTCATGAACTACCCATGAACTGTAGACTAGTGGCTGTGGATCCCCCATGGACTGGACTAGGCATTGTGGATATGGAAGACGGTTGTTTGGCTTGAAACTGTTTGGGGGGCCCCCGGCCAGGGGGATAGGAATCTGTCCCTGGAGCATGGGCAGGCTTTGGGAGCCCAGTGCCTATGATGTGATGCCTTGTGCAGCCTTGGTTCAGTTTGGAGGGGCTTACACTTGCCTAGGCTCCTGTGCAGGGCTATGCTGACTCCCCATGGGAGACCTTGATTTGGTGGTTGTGGGGTTGTGGGGTGGCTTGGAAGGGACAGCTGGGGGTGGGAGAAGGGAGAAGATAGGGTCTGTGGGTGGTATGTAGAGTGAGTAGAAAATTACTTAATAAAAGAACAAAAAAAGAACAAGCTTTTAAAAAAAACCTTGCTTGTTCAACTGTCAACCCAAACTTAGGTCCCCAAACAAAGACGCTGATGATGTTAGAATTTGGAGGGTAAAAAAGAAGGAGGAGGAAGAGAGGAAGGAAGAGAGAGGAGGAGGAGGATGGAGCAGGAGGAGGAGGAGGAAGAGGAGAAGGAGGAGGAGGAGAAGGAGGAGAAAAGAAGAAGGAGAAAAGAAGAAGGAGAAGGAGGAGGAGAAGAAGGAAGGAAGAAGAGGAAGATTAGGAACTTGAGGACATGGAGGAGGAAAAGGAAACTATGGAGCTCACAACAGAAGCAAGAGGAGAAAGAGGCCATGGAGATGTGGTAATGCAGAGTGCAAGGATCGCTGCTAAAGGGAGTCAGGTTCTATCTCCTGCTCCTGACTTCTGAAAAAGCAACACATGGTAGTAATCAGTCTGTCTGTTCCCCAGCACCAGCCCCTACCATCTGCCAGGATCTCACCCTGCAGGAAGCCCCACCAGCAAGGTGGAGCTCAGCAGGAGCAGCATGAGGTACTTTCCCATGGCAGTGGGGTCCCAGGCTCAGAGAGCAGCAGAGAACAGGACAGAGCACTCAGAGCCCAGCCTTGGCTAATCCTGAACCTACAAAAGCTCAGGCACAGGAGTTCCAGGTCCAGGACTGAGCAGATACCCTGGGGGAGTCCATATCCTAGGTATCCTATATTCTTCACTGGCCCTGCTCATCTCCACTCCCACAGTCTCTGACCAGGTATTTCTGGCTTCCTTCCCACAACTGTTTTACTAACTTTCAAGTGAGATTAGAAGAATGGGGAGGAGTGGATAGCACACACTGTGCTCTGATTTTCTAGCCAGTAGGAAACTACCTCCCTGAATCTGCTACATCTAGATATTAAATCTCCTGCTTTAATGGAAAAGGAACGTACTGCTACTCAGTAAAACCCTAAAGCTAAAATACCAGATACTGTCTTATCTTTCATGCAGACTAAAGTTATTCTCTGAAAGCTGGATACAAAAATAGGGAAATGTGGGGAGAAAGTAAAAGCATAAGAAGAAAGTGGGTCCTTCATTGTGGGTCTGCATTCTATATAAACAAAAATGACCCCCTCCTCACAGGCTTCACGGCCAATGCCAGTTGTGCCATGGTCCTTACTATTTCTTGAAGCTCAGCTGGAAAGAGGTTCCAACATAAGGACAAATGGATGGGAAGCAGGGGGTGTAATTCAGTTGTTAGAGTTCAGTCCCCATCACCATGGAAAACTGGGTGTGGTAAAGAACACTTATAAACCCAGCACTAGAGAGTTGGAGGCCAGAATAAGAAGTTCAAGGTGATCGTACATAGTAAGATGGAGGCTAGCCTGGTCTACATAAAACTCTACTACAATAAATAAGTAAACAGATAGAGAAATTAATTAATTAGTTAATTCAGAATAAAGTACAAATAGATAAAGGAAGAGGAAACCAGCACTCAGCATGCAATAGTTGTGGAAAACATCAAATATTTTCGCACAGATGATTTGTTTTCTGATATAGAAGAAAAATGGGCAGAATATAGCTTTGCATATATAACCACCAATATTTTCGAAAAATTTTAAAAAATCATTAAAAACTTATCCAGCAAACCTGAGAATTCCCCTAGGAGCAGCAGTGAACAGACTCAGCAGGTTGTATTTATACATATATAATAATTATGGAAGAATTCATGACAGTGAACATGAGTAGGTGAGCATGGAAGAAGTTTGGGGAGGGAGCATAGGGTATAAATTAAATAAATGTATGAAATTCTCAAAAATAACAAATGGAAAAAAAGGCATGTAAACATGAAGCTATCATAGCTTCCATTCACACTTCAGGGTTTCACCTCTATTATGACTAAGTCATTTGGTTTCTTTTTGTTTTTAACTCTCTATCCTCTCACTCTTACTCTATGGTTGGCTGTGTGGCTGGGTTGCTCAGTGGTTGGCCCCTAGCATCATCCTCTCCTTGTTCCAGATTTCTCCTTCTATTTATCCTCTCTGCCTTGTCAGCCCTACCCATCCTTTCTCCTGCCTCACTATTGGCCATTCAGCTCTTTATTAGACCAATCAGGTATTACAGATAAGCAAAATAACACAGCTTCACAGAATTAAACAAATGCAACCTAAAAGAATGCAGAACATCTTTGCATCATTAAACAGATATTCCACAACTCAAACAAATGTAACATATCTTAAAATAATCTTTCACATTTCCCCCTTTTTATCTAAATAAAAATGAAAAGTTTTAACTTTAATATAGTAAAACTACATACAACAAAACTAGTTAACAAGTAAGAATTAATTTACAATATTTGGCCCATTTGTATTTAGCAAATTCAGAAAAAATACCCCACCATCCATCCAATTTTAATGACAAAATTTTATACCAAATTTATTTTCTTTCATAATTAAGCAACAATAACTATATAGTCTTCAACTACATCCAAGACCTCAGGAGGATATAATATTACCTGAGTAAACAGTAAGTGCATTACAAGCAACTTCCAAACTCTAGAAATGAGAGATGTGTGACTGCCTGGACAGTCACACAATATTCCTCTGCAATGTTGAGGCATTCCTCTTCAGTCTACAGGCACAGAATCTCTGGCAGACTTTTCAGTGAAGCAGGAAATTTGAAGGACTGTCCCATCTTGTACTGGCAAATTTCATCAGTCATTTCCCTCTGTGTCCTGCAGAATGTCTGGCAGACTCTTCCAAGAAGAGGGAATCTTGAAGTACTGTCTTGCCTTATTTTGGGAAAGTTCATCAGTCACTTTCTTGTGGTCCTTCATGTCCAATCTATACAGCATACTGTCAAGCAGTTAAGGCATATGCAGTTTCTTGCCAAAATGGCTAACCTTCCTGAAATGAAAACAAAGTCCTATGGAGTTTCTTCAATGCCCAGGATCCTTTAATGAAGTAAATTGGTGCTGCCCGGAGCAGATGTGTTTCATTGTCAGTAAAAACTCTATACTGGAAAAACATTTTAAATTCCATATCCTATAGGTCTTTAAAGTGTTTGAAGAGCATCTATAATATATCTCTATCTGATCCTGAAAACATATTTAACATATCTAAAAATTAGATTATTATATATGACAACTACTAACTTGTGTTTCTTTATGATCCTAGATAGTTTTCAATAATAGCTTTCAAAAATGAGAACATTGCCTTACATTTTCTTTGTTTGTTTGTTTGTTTTTTAAGCTGAGGATCGAACCCAGGGCCTTGTGCTTGCTAGATGAGCGCTCTGCCACTGAGCTAAATACCCAATCCTTTACCTTACATTTTCAAATGAACTGTACATGTACAATATCTTAAACAGAGTAGAAACATGTATACAGTGTAAAATCTTTAAATTTGCATTAGCAGGCTATATTCTCCTAAATGATAACAAATATCCGTCATCCACCAAATAACCAAAGACCACTCAACCCCCCCAACTCTTGGAAAGGTGGGTGTTGTTTTCTCTAGACTGCTTCCTGTTGTCTGTGAAGAAAGGCATTTTAGGGGTCCCTCAGAAAAAATTGAGATAGTGGCTAAGTCCAGGAAAGACCAGCTATAACTTTTGTTGATATATATCTTCTGTCAAGGTTCAGGAAATCTTCCTTGATCAAACCAACTTAACCTGGAAGGAATCTGCAGCCTCTTGTTTCCTGAGAAACAAAAGCAAAACTGCTTCTCCAAAGCAACACTTCACCATCTTTTTAAGGTGAAGGTATTCCTAAAGTATCTAAGTTGGTTTAATTTAGCAGTCCAGTTCACATTCCCATGCCTGTCAGCAGCTGTCATTTGCTCACCAACATTCAAATATTCAAAATCATTTCCCAGATAATTAGGGATGTTGAGCAATTCCTTAAATGTCTTTCAGCCATTTGAACTTCCTCTGTTGAGAGTTCTCTGTTTAGTTCTATAGCCCATTTCTTAATTGGACTGTTTGGCATTTTGATGTCCTAATTTCTTGAGTTCTTTATATATTCTGGATAGCAAGCCTCTCTCAGATGTGATGTTGGTGAAGAACTTTTCCCATTCTGTACGCTGTCGCTTTGTCTTCTTGACAGTGTCCTTTGCTCTACAAAAGCTTCTCAGTTTCAACAGGTCCCATTGATTGATTGTTTCACTCAGTGTCTGTGCTACTGGTGTTATATTTAGAAAGTGATCTCCGATGCCAATGCATTCAAGACTACTTCCTACTTTCTCTTCTACCAGGTTCAGAGTAACTGGATTTATGTTGAGGTCTTTGATCCACTTGGACTTAAGTTTTGTTCATGGTGACAGATATGGATCTATTTGCAGCCTTCTACACATTGACATCCAGTTATGCCAGCACCATTTGTTGAAGATGCTTTCTTTTTTCCATTGTACATTTTTGGCTTCTTTGTCAAAAATTATATGTTCATAGGTGTGTGGGTTAATATCACGGTCTTCAATTCGATTCCATTGGTCCACATGTCGGTTTTTATGCCAGTACCAAGTTGTTTTTATTACTGTAGCTCTATAGCAGAGCTTGAGGTCGGGGATGGTGATGCCTCCAGAGGTTGTTTTATTGTAAAGGATTCTTTTGACTATGCTGTGTTTTTTGTTTTTCCATATGAAATTGAGTATTATTCTTTCCAGGTCTGTGAAGAATTGTGTTGGTAATTTGATGGGGATTGCTTGAATCTGTAGATTGCTTTTGGTAAGATTGCCATTTTTACTGTTACTCCTGCCTATCCATGAGCATCGGAGATCTTTCCATTTTCTGACATCTTCTTCAATTTCTGTTTTCAGGGTCTTAAAGTTCTTGTCATATAGGTCCTTCACATGCTTAGTTAGAGTAACCCCAAGATATTTTATATCATTTGTGGCTATTTTAAATGGTGATGTATCTCTGATTTCCTTCTCAGCCTGTTTGTCTATTGTATATAGGAGGGCTACTGCCTTTTTTGAGTTGATCTTGTATCCTGCTATGTTGCTGAAGTTTTTTATTAGCTGTATCAGTTCCTTGGTTGAATTTTTAGGGTCACTCATGTATACTATCATATCATCTGCAAATAGGGAGAGCTTGACTTCTTCCTTTCCTATTTGTATCCCCTTAATGTCCTTAATGTCTTATAACTCTGGCTAGAACTTCAAGTACTATATTGAATAAGTATGGGGAGAGGGGACAGCCTTGCCTTGTCCCTGATTTTAGTGGTATTGCTTTGAGTTTCTCTCCATTTAATTTGATGTTTGCTGTTGGCTTGCTGTAGAATGCCTTTATTATGTTTAGTTATGTTCCCTGTATTCCTGATCGCTCCAAGACCTTTATCATGAAGGGTGTTGGATTTTGTCAAATGCCTTTTCTGAGTCTACTGAGATGATCATGTAGTGTTTTTCTTTCAGTTTGTTTATATGGTGTATTACATTGACAGACTTTCGAATGTTGAACCACCCTTGCATCCCCAGGATGAAGCCTACTTGATGATGTTGGATAATTATTTTGATGTGTTTTTGGAGTCTGTTTGCTAGAGTTTTATTGAGTATTTTTGCATCAATGTTCATGAGGGAGATTGGTCTTTAGTTCTCTTTCTTTGTTGCATCTTTATTTGGTTTAGGAATCAGGGTAATTATAGCCTCATTAAAGGAGTTTGGTAATATTCCTTCTGCTTCTATTGTGTGGAACAATGTAAAGAGTATTGCTATTAAGTCTTCTTTGAAGATCTGGTAGAATTCTGCAGTGAAACCATCTTGTCCTAGGCTTTTTTTGTTTGGGAGACTTTTAATGACTGATTCTATTTCCTTAGGGGTTATTGGACTATTTAAATGGTTTATCTGGTCTCTGAGATACCACCTTACACCGTCAGAATGGCTAAGATCAAAAGCACAGAAGACAGCTTATGCTGGAGAGGATGTGGTGCAAGGCGAACTCTTCTCCACTGCTGGTGGGAATGCAAGCTTGTACAGCCACTTTGGAAATCAATATGGGGCTTCCTTAGAAAACTGGGAATATATATCCCCCAAGACCCAGGTTTAGCACTCTTGGGCATATACCCAAGGAATGCTTAATCATACCACAAGGGCGTTTGCTCAGCTATGTTCATATCAGCATTGTTTGCAATAGCCAGAACCCGGAAACAACCTAGATGCCCTTCAACTGAAGAATTGATCAAGAAAATATGGTACATATACACAATGGAGTACTACTCAGCAGAGAAAAACAATGACATCATGAGGTTTGCAGGCAAATGGATGGATCTAGAAAAAAAATCATCCTAAGTGAGGTAACCCAGACTCAGAATGACAAATATGGTATGTACTCACTCATAGTAGGATACTAGATGTAAAACAACGGTGACTATTCTGCTACACAACTCCAGGGAGGCTACCTAGAAAATGGGACCCTAGAAAAGACACAGGGATTGCCCAATGACAGAGAAATGAATGAGATCTACATGAACAACCTGGACTACAGTGGGAGAAATGAAGGGCAAGGTTTGAGGGAAAGAAAGCTTAGGGGATCAGAAGATCCTAGCTGGATCAAGAACAGAAAGGGAGAACAAGGGATAGCAGACCATGATAAATGATGACCACATGAGAACAGAAATAGGCAGAGTGCTGGGGAGATCCCCAGATATCCTCAATGATACATCCTCTGTAAACTGCTGTGAATGGTCGAGAGAAAGCCTGATCTGACCTAGTCTGGTGATCAGAGGGCCAAACACCCTAATGGTCTTGCCTGAACTCTCATCCAATAACTGATGGAAGTAGATGCAGAGATCCTTAGCCAGGCCCCATGTGTAGCTCCAGGAGTCCAATTGTCAAGAAAGAGGAGGGACTGTAGGAATGTGAATTGTTGAGAACAAGATTGGAGAGGCACAGGGACAAATAGCCAAACGAATGGAAGCACATGAATTGAATCATGAACCAAAGGCTGTAGAGCCCCCAGCTAGATCAGTCCCTCTGGATAAGTGAGACAATTTGGGAGCCACCCAGGCTGTGGGACCGGGACCTGTCCTTAGTGCATGAGCAGGCTGTTTGGACCCTTGTGCTTACACAGAGACACCGTGTTCAGCCTGGAAAGAGGGGACTGGACCTTCCTGTACTGAATCCATCAGGTTTTAATGAATCCCCAGGGGAGTCTTGGCCTTGGAGGAGATGGGAATGGAGGGGAGGGCATGTGGGGAAGTTGGGGGTGGGGGCAGAAGGGGGGAGGACAGGGGAACCCATGGCTGATGTGTAAAATTAAAACACAAATATAATAAAAAAATTCTTAAAAAAATTCAAAATCAACACAATACTATATATAGGATCCAGACCTCCTATGTGTTTCCCATCTTACATGGCTTTTTTCCTTTATATTACTTTTACTCTCTCCTTAAAGACTTTACTTATTTCTTAAACTAGTTTGTCTATGACTATTTAAACTTTTTATCCAGATTTTTTCTTTCTTATGCCTTCACACATTGTAAAACATACTCACACTGGAACCTATTTAGAGGATTTTTTCTGTCAGGACTTGTTTCACTGCATAGTTCTAGTCTTTTTTGACAATATAAACAAACTTTACACTGCTAAGCTACACCTGGATCCTCCACGAGGCTTTCAGCTAGCTCTGCCTGCTTTGAGGTTTATGAGAGCCTGGCTTAAAGCTCATGGCCTGATGGGAGGTGCATGACCGGGAACTGCATTCAACCTTCCTAGAGCTCTAGAATGCTAATGTTTGTGCTGCAGCAGGCATTTTTTTTTTACTTAGTTTTGTTTCTACTTAGTGTGAAAAAGGCTATTTCTGTATAGCAGAACTTCTTAAAGGAGAGTGTCTTTTTTTTTTCTTAAGGTTCCTCATGCCCTATGGAAATTTGAGCCTCACATTAGTATACCAAAATGTAGTTGGTTGTTTTTTTGTTTTGTTTTGTTTTGTTTTACACTTTACTCTTTTGCTTTTTGGGGTCCTACCCCCTGTTCCCAAATAAATCACACACAGAGGCTTATTTTTATTTACAAATGCCTGGCTTGAGCTTGGCTTATTTCTTGTCAGATTTTCTTAACTTAAATTATCCCATCTACCTTTTGCCTTTGGGCTTTTTCTTTTCTTACTTCTGTGTGTCTTCCTATCACTCTTCATTCATGGCTGGCTGTGTGGTTGGGTGGCTGGCCCCTAGCAAATCTCCTTCCTTGATCTTACTCCTCCTTCCCAGATTTCTCCATTTATTCTCTTAGCCCAACCTATCCCTTCTCCTGCCTAGCTATTGGCCATTCAGCTCTTTATTAGACCAACCAGGTGTTTTAGACAGGAAAAGAAACACAGCTTCACAGAGTTAAATAAATACAACATAAAAGAATGCAGCATATCTTTGCATCGCTTAAACAAACATTCCATATCATAAACAAACACATTTTTTTCTTTTTTTTACTATTAAGGAATTTCTATTCATTTTACATAACAACCACAGATCTGCCTCCCCTCGCTCCTTCGACACCCAGTCTTCTGCCCCTCAATCCATCCCCCATTCTCATCTCCTCCAAGACAAGGCCTCCCATGGGGAGTCAGCAGAGGCTGATACACTCAACTGAGGCAGGTCCAAGCCCCTCCCCACTACACCATGACTGTGTAAGGTGTCCCATCATAGGTAGTAGACTCCAAAAAGCCAGCTCATGCATCAGGAATGGATGGATCCTGATGCCACTACCAGAGGACCCCATAAGCATATCAAACTACACAACTGTCTTGCCTATACAGAGGGTCTAGTTCAGTCCCATGAGGACTCCACAAGTATTGGTCTACAATTTATGAGTTCCCACTAGTTTGATTTGGTTGTCTCTGTACACTTCCCCATCATGATTTTGATGCCCCTTGCTCATAGAATCCCTTTTCTCTCTCTTCAACTGGACTCCTGGAGCTCAGCCTGGTGTTTTGCTGTGGATCTCTGCATCTGCTTCCATCAGTTACTGGAGAAAGGCTCTAGGGGCTTGAGTTTTAATTTGACCTTGAGTAGTCCCTTCCTGGTGACCTCATTGTTTCTCCTATTGGACCTAAGGTGTTCATGCATTCTTAATGTAGAGATCATGTTCTCTGCTTCTTTCCATAAGCTCAGGAAGAGCAACACAGGGATCGTTGTCCTGCGCATAAGCACCAAAGCAACTGTGATAGTCGCCCTTCTCTTGGTGCACAGGATGGAGCTCAGTCAAAGGTGAATGCTTAAGGTCCTGTCTTTTCCAAGTACTGTTTGCCCTGGGAATGTCCATGGCTTTCAAAGTTCTCTTGATTCCATAGCTGCTTGCCACTTTCACTAAGAATTGACTCTAGTTTATTCTCCAAGAAGTCAACTCCACCTTAACATATTGAATATCTCAGTGAGTAATCTCTTCTTGCAGAGAGCTGTGTGTCTTTCAGCTCTTGTGGCTTTTGTAAAAACTTCCTACTGCTTTCCTGCTTAAATTCTGAGTTTGACAAGATAGGTATGAATGAAGCCTTCCCCCATGGCTTCAAGGACACTGATTCATTAGGACAAATGCACACAAAACAAGAACCAAGATTATTAAAGGGCCAAGATCATTAAAAAGTCCAAAAAAGTTCAGACCAGTTTAAAGATTTTTTCCTGATTGGACATTTGTTTGGTTTTTGTTAACCTCTGGCTCTTTCTCAGGTTTGGTTGTTTTCTGAGGAGTCACAGAATGGGGGGATGCTGTCACTCTGAAACCAACCTTTTTAAACAGGAAAGGAAGAAGTCCAGAGTCCAGAGTGCTAATTATTCCTAATACAGAATTTTTAGGAAGAAATCCTTCATGTGTATGAATCATCTTTAAAACCCAGTGGATTCCTCTATTTCTGGTTTTATATCCAGGTTAATGGATTTCAAAGACTCTTTAAGTTCTCTGAAATTGTGAGGCTCCCAGATAAGTCTAAGTCAGGACACATCCATCTTATAACAAACTGGCCTGAGTATGGAAGGCAATGATGTCCACAGATGTGCATCTTGCTTTCTGTTCCTTGCAGGTCTGTTTGTGCCTGTCTCACCTGGGATGACCTTGATTCTCAGTGTCTGCCTTACCTGTTGAGAAGGGAGATAGTTTCCAAGTCCTCAAAACTACCTACCCAGCTCTCCTTCACATCTTGAGTGAGATAGGACACTTTCCTGGCTTATTGTCCTGGGTGAAGTAACTGGTGACCCAGACTCTTCCACTGTGAAGTGCCCTTGGATTCTCTTTCTAGCTAAATAAACACATCCTATCTAGTTCACAAACTGAGGAGAGTCCCTGCAGGCACAAGAGTTCAGAGAACACAGGGAAATGAGAACAGAGGAGGAGTGCTACCAGGCCCATCCATCTGGACCTGGCCTCAGCTTGACCTGGCAGCCTTCCTTCCACACTCTCCTCTACCTCTGGGTCTACACTCCTCCTGTACTAGCTACTGGTCTTCTCTGGACTCACTGTTTATGTATGTTAGTGCTTAGCCTGTGTTTAGAATATTCTTGTTTCTCAGACTGATGGATTTTTACTTGTTCTTTGAGTTAACTATCAATACTTTGTTGATGTTCACCCAATAGATCCAAGTAAAGAGAGTAATGGTCTAGTACAGGTTCCCAGAGTCAAATGTGTCATTTATTTATTTATACATTCCCAACTACAGTTTCCCCTCCCTCCTCTCCTCCCAGTCCCTCCACTGCTACCCCCACCCAAGTCCCTCTTACCCA
>NW_023413831.1:0-10566 GCF_903995425.1 Onychomys torridus | reverse complement strand
TAAAGATAAATAAATCATTTTTTGAAGAACTGTGGAGTCCATATTCTTAGGCATATTAGAATTATATTACTAAGAGATATAATTGCCATTATTAATAAGTACATGTATACAGTAGATGCTGACCAACTGAGGGTACATTTACAATTTTACTGTTCTTGCCCAGTCTCTGGGGCATCTGAGCATCTCTGTTCTGTTTATTCATAAAGAACATCACAGATTATTTTGTTGTTTGTTGTTGTTGTTGTTTTCAAGACAGGGTTTCTCTGTGTTGCTTTGTGCCTTTCCTGGAACTCACTTGGTAGCCCAGGCTGGCCTTGGACTCACAAAGATCCACCTGGCTCTGCCTCCCGAGTACAGGGATTACAGGCATGCGCCACCACCACCGGCTACAGGTTATTTTAAACAAGAATCTCTGTGCTGTCCTGCAGCACACCAGGAAATGCTCCTTCCTTTTTACCCTTTGGGACCTGTTATCCAAACTCTCTCTGCTCCTCTCTTCACATTTCCAGCATCTGGGAATCACTATTCCACAGTCACATCAACCACTAGCATGTCCCACTGTAAGTGAGTAACATTCATAAGTAATTTCTTATCCTTCTGAATCATTGTCCTCTATGACACCACCTACTGAGCAGTCTGCTCCTGGTGACCATTTCCCTGCCTCTGTGTCATGTAGAACACCCAGGGCCCAGTCTCAGCCAGCCTTTAATCTATTTCTGTGTGGTTCAACTCTAATAGTGACAGTAGGAAGTCTTTACATTAGTGTATGTAGCAGAGGAAGCAATCAGCAGAGAAGTCCATTATGAACAGGAGGCTTTTTGTCATGTATATGGGAAGTATTTCTATACATTGCAGGTTTGTGTGTGCTGGTTTATGTCGATTTTCAACTTGACAGGACCTAGAGTTGCCTTGGAGACAAATCTCTGGGAATGTCTGTAAGGGACTATCTGATTAAGTTAATTGAGATGGGAAGACCTGCCATAAATGTGGCCAGTGCCAAAGCCCTGGACTGCATAAAATGGAGAAAGCCAGCTGAGTGCCACCCTTCATCTCTCTCTGCTCCCTGACTGCAGGTGCCATGTGATCAGCTGCCTTCCCCATCACAACGGACTGTAGCCTTGAACTGTGAACCTGAATAAACTCCTTCGCTCTTAAATTGTTTTTGCCAGAGTATTTTATCACATCAATGGGAAAACTAATACAAGTAACTGTGCAGCTGGGCAGTGGTGGCACACAGCTTTAATCACAGCATTCAGGAGACAAAAGCAGACAGAAATCTGTGAGTTCAAGGCTAGCCTGGTCTACAGAATGTTGTGCCCGAGTCGTGAGACTCCCCAAGAAAGACCACCAGAGAGCCAGTATCCAATGCAAGTACAAAGAGGTTTATTAAATCAAGCAAGCCCAGGCTTGGTCCTCATACAACACATTGGCTAGCCAGGTGAAGGAAGACAGTCATGAGCTCTCAGAATGAAAGGTTTTTAAAGGGAAAAAAACCACAAGCTAGGGGGTACAAGCCTTTGCATTTCAGGGTCATACTTCAGTTAACAGGAACATTAGCCAAGAGAAGAACTACAGAAGACAAAATACATTGGAGAGTCCCAATACTAGTGGAGACTTTGATGGATTAAGCCTTTGTTTTAGCTATTTCTTGCCCAGCAGCCTCCCCACCCCGGGGGCAAGGTTTCCCTGACTGGAGTCTTAGCTGGGTGTTTATGTCTCTGGAACTTTATTCAGCTTTAATCTTAGTTAGGGAAAATGGAGTTTGTCTTGCTCTCTCTAGAGCAAGTTCCAGGATGTCCAAGGCTATACAGAGAAGCCTTGTCTTAGTTAGGATTTTTATGGCTGTGAAGAGACACCATGACCACAACTCCTATGAAGTTTTTTTTAATTGTTGTGGCTCACTTACAGTTTCAGAAGTTCAGTCCATTATCATCACGGACTTTTTCCTCAAAATGTACATGTTGTAATTTACTCTCCTCGGATGGCTCCTTCTCATTAGAAATCTTCATTAGAGTTACCACTAATAACCACATGGCAGAGTCTATACTAGGCTGGTTTGAGAATTCTTCTGCCAATGGAATTAATCCAAAAGTCTTAACTTTAACCTCAGGCAGACTCTTTAAACAAGGGTAAAAGGCAGCCACTCTCTTCACCAAAATATCACAAGAACAAATTACTAAGGCTCCATACTATAATTCTTCTCCTCTGTAACTTCTTGAGCAAACCCCATAGTTTGTCAAGTCACATTCAACACCACTGTCTTCCATGCTCATTTTAGTATGGCCCATTAAACAGTACTCAATGCATTCAACTGCTTTTCTACTCCACAGTTCCAAGGTTCACATTCCTTCAAACAAAAACATGGTCAGAACTATCACAGCAATACCCACTCCACTCCCAGTACTAACTTCTGTCTGAGTTAGGGATTCTATCTCTGTGAAGAGACACCATGACCACAGCAGCTCTTACAAAAGAAACATTTATATTGGGGCGGCTCATTTATGGTTTCAGAAGTTCTGTCCATTGTCATCTGGGGAGCATGGCAGGAAGCAGGCAGACATGGGTGCTAAAGAAGTAGCTGAGTCCTACATTGCAGGCAACAGAAAATGTTCTGAAAGTCAACGTGAGGGAAGCTTGAGCAAAAGAGACCTCGAAGACCACCCCCATGGTGACACACTTCCTCTAACAAGGCCACACCTATTCCAACAAGCCACACCTCCTAATAGTGCTTATGAAGGTCAATTACTTCAAGCTACCACAAAACTTCTCTCAAACCCTCACCACACACACACACACACACACACACACACACACACACACACACAAGTTATTTCCAATTAGTCATCAACAATGAGCTTCTACCAACTCAACCTGTGGTGTATTGCAAACTTCCAGTCTATTTATACTATGTGTGCTAGTGAAATGTGGTGTGTGGTAAGTGTGGAGTGGATGAGCATGACTCCTGCCTGCAGATTCTTGGAACATCACAATGCTGTACTAAGTGATCAAAGCTTAAAGCTGTACAAGGAAACCACTGGGTTGACACACAAGAACAATAGCGGTAGGAACACAGTCCTCGGTGGACATTCCAGACCCAGATAAATACCCAGAGGAATGCCTGAAACTGCACATTTGCAGCTGGGTGCCTTCACCTCAGGTCTACAATGAATGACTAGACAGGGACAATCTCACTGTCAAAGCAGGACATCAGAAACTTCAGTCCCAAGTGCGCACACAGCAGGGCGGCGTGCCAAGGGTCTGTCTGCACATTCAACCTCATCCTAAGCACCAGAGCAATCACTGATTTTTTTTTCCCATCAGTCCAGCAAAGTCCAGGAAAAACAAAACACGCAGGGAAGCCGGTGTTGAAATCTAAGGCCAGCTCTAGTGTCTGAAGATGGCATGGGGTGTGTGGTCCAAGAATGGAGATGTGGGAGCTTGAGAAACTATGCCTGGAGTACATTGAGCCTCTTCCATTGAGTTACGATTCTGTGAGAGGGAAAATCCATTTTCTTCAAGGGCAGGCATGACTCCTGGTAGGAAAAAAAGTGGCCCCACCCTGATGGGTGTATGGGCAGTACAAATTGGACTCTGGACTATAATTTATAAAAGAGAAAAAGAGGACATCAAGCTGGAATGAAATAGGGGATGTAGGAGTGGACCTAGGCGGAGTCAGAGGAAGAGTGGGGTGAATATGATCAAACTGCATTCTGTGTATGAAATACCCAAAGAATTAATAAAAATTATACCTTCTAAAATATTATGGAGACAGAGTTAAGGGGGAAACAGAATTGCTTTGTTTTAAGAAGGACAGATAAACGTGTTTGTGGCCCTTTGGTCCTTTCTTCCTGACTGGAGCTGGTTCTCTGGCCCTGCCTTCATTAAAGAGGGAGCTTATCTTCTTGGAGGAAATCTCTAAAAAGCTCAGGCCCAGGCTTCCCTTCCCTCAGCTTGGGGCATAGCTTTGAATGCTATGAAAGGAAGCAGATTGGTTTCAGAAACCCTCATCCTGGTCTGGGTGAGGTATATGACAGGAGGGTCTGGAGAGATGCTCCATGGTTAAGAGCACTGGCTGCTCTTCCAGAGGACCCAGGTTCAATTCCCAGCACCCACATGGTGGTCTGACGTGGTCTTCTATCTTTACGGGTCATTCAATTCTTGTTGATGCCAGGGTGTGGATGCTGCAATCCCCTAGATGACTTCCAGTTATACATAGAGTTTCAGACTGCCAGGGACACAAAGTGATATTTTTGACTCAAAAATCCAAGACAGACAGACAGAAAGAAACAAAAACAGACAGATGGGGGGGGGGGAAGGGCAGGCTCAGTACTAAGGGAAGTCAGTGTGACAACCCTTTGAAACTGGTTCACAGGTGCTTGTGCCTCCCCTCAGCCCTTTCCTGCTTGAGTGGGAGGAAGTCAGACACAGAGAAACAGGCGATGTTGTAACATAAGAGAGAGGAGATCTGGCAGTGTGATTCGGCAGAATGTGTGCTCAGGTCTCCAGAACAGGACTCTGGCAATGTGTGCTCAGGTCTCCAGACAGGACTCTGGCAGGGCTTCATGAGACACCTAGCTCCTACCCCGCCCAGCCTGGCTCCTTCCAGAGCAGGGCTCAGGCTCAGCTCTGCCCTCCACTCCTGCTCCTCTTTATTCAGATTTGGCAGGGAGAACTTCCAGTAATCACAGAAACAGCAGAGGGATGACAGAGCTGCCTGACATTCTGAGAGAAACACAGCTCCTTGTTCCCGCACCTGATGTCCTAGAAGTCTCACCTCTCACTCTGACTTTTCATCTTGGGAATATCATGAGTGTGTTAGTGCTGCTATGACATGTGACATACCCAGTCCTTGGCTCCATCCAGAGGTCAACCATTAACCAAAGGATTCCAATCTATTAGGGAAACTGAGCTCCCCCTCCTACCCCAGCTCAGTGTCTCTTCCCACTAGACATCTGTTGTACTAAGAGGGGACCACTTCTGAGCCTTCTTGATGAAATCCTCTCCCCTATGAAGATGATGAAGTGGGAGGAAACAGGTGTGAGAAAGGACCCTGTGTCAGGGAGGCAGCCTCCAGTGACTGTGTCCAATCATCTGAGAGGCCAGAATGGCTCTGGGAGTCAGTATTGCCCAGGATAAGATGAAAGACTCTGGGGTGGAGGAGGTCCAGGGAGGGATTCTACACAGTCAGACCAAGGAAGGCCTGACCCTTGGCCTGAGCTGTGATCATCTCTGTGCAGATTATGCAAAGTC
Organism: Onychomys torridus; assembly: GCF_903995425.1. NCBI lineage: Eukaryota > Metazoa > Chordata > Mammalia > Rodentia > Cricetidae > Onychomys > Onychomys torridus. Next base: position 5,316 of record NW_023413831.1, on the reverse strand, counting down.
TGGCGAGTTAGGCTACAACACTCTGAGAAGGATGAAGAACTGGCTGGAATATGCAAACAACGTCCAAATATAGGACCCAAACCAGCCCCCACTGCAGTCTCCACCCTATAGGGTCTGGGCAGGAAGAACTGAGGGGAAGAAATTGTAGAACAGAGGACAGAGGCTTTCAGTGGACCGGATCTGGAAGGAAACCCAGGAAGACCAGACCACTCTCAGCTCCTCCTCTTTCTTGGCCTCTGGATGTCCTAGGAGGATTTCAGAACTTCTCACCTCACCCCTTCCTTTCTTCTGTGTGACTAGGGGTGTGAATAAGAGTCCTTGGGGATCTTTTCTCAGGCCCTCCCTGAACTCAAGCTATTTCCTTAGGGAGAGAGAGAGGAGACACTTGAGGAGGAAAGTGGCATCTGGCCACAGCACCTCCATGGCAGGGTAAGTGGAGCCTCGCTTACTTTCTTACCGATTCTCTGACAAAGACAACTTCCAAAACAAGGGTGTATTTTTGTCTGTGGTTTACAAAGAGCTACCGACTGCCTTAGTTACTTAGCTCTTGCTCTGATAAAACACCATGACCAAGCTACTTGGAAGAGGAAGGCATTTGATGCGGGCTTATACCCACAAGCAGCTGGCACAGAGAGCTACCTGGAAATGGCCTGGTCTTTTGAAACCTCAGGGACACACCTCTCCAACAAGGGCATCCCTCCTAATTCCTCCCAAACATCCCACCAACTGTGTTCAAAGTGTCCAGACCTCTGAGCCTGGGGGACCATTCTCATTCCAAACTTCACTTAGCCCATGGTGGCACCGAGGTAGGAAAGCAGGGATACGGGACAGTTGCTCACATCACATTGCAGAAGCAGAGCAACAAATGCTGATGCTGGAGATCTGATCTCATCTCTGCCCTCTGTGCAGGAAACGATGCCACCCACAGTCAGGGTGGGTCTTCCTACCACCACTAAACCACCCTAGACGTACACCCACAGTACAACCCGAAGACGGCTCGCTACGTAATTTTCAAGCCAATAAAATGACAGTGAGGACTAACCATTACAGCCCTGTTTGAGAGCTAACACAAAATTGGACTCCTGACACCAGGACAGGAGAGCTGGAGGTCTGGTTTACTCCACACAGGGAGTTCACCTCAGGGCCTCTTTCTGATGGTTTTCTTTTTAAACATGTATTTAGTTATTTCCTCTGTATGAGTGCTTTGCCTGCATGTATGTTTATGCACTATATGCATGCCTTTGGGCCACAAAGACATCAGAAGAGAGAGACAGACAGACAGGCAGAGACAGACAGAGACAGAGAGAGAGAGAACATTTCTTAAAATGGAGTCCCATCCAGTTGGTGGCCCACATCTTCAATCCCAGCACTCAGGAGGCAGATCTCTGAATTCGAGGCCAGCCTTGTCTGCAGAGTGAGTTCAGGACAACCAGGGTTACACAGAGAACGTCTTTCTCAACACCACCCCTGCTTAAAAAAAAAAATGGTGTACCATGTAAAACCCAAGTCCAATCTGTGTTGCATAGAGGCTTTCCCTGGACTGAAATAGTCCCTCCTTCCTGAAGGGAGGAGGGAGGCTTATAAAACCCAAGGACCTACAGAAACCTTAGAGACTCCAGAGGCTCAAGAGCACAAGACTCATGTGTCCCTTCCCCATAGTTACATAAGCAGCAAACACGTGCTGGAGGAGAGGAGCCTTTCTGAGGTAGAGCTGCCTACAGCCTGCACAGGAGCTTCCAAGGATGCATCGTGAGTCATCACCTCCAGCCGGTGGACTTCTCAGTGAGGCCACTGCCCTCAGTCACCAAGCTTCTGCAAATCACCCCAAAATGTTTACTGGTCCCCTCGGACAAGGGGAGTTCATGGCTGATATGAAAATTAAATTAATTACAAAATAAAAATATTTATTTAAAAAATGTTTACTGGTTGACTAAGAGGCTTGGAGGAAATGGCTTTGCTCTGTCTGGGAGGATGACTTCACATCTCTCCAGAAAAGCCACATAACTGAGCTTGTGAACTCCTGACTGTCACCCCTTGTCACCATCCTTGCCCACAGGTCTCATGTGACTCTTCCACACTGGGCTAGTAGTGCTGGAGGGGATGAAAAACGGGACCATAGTGACACCTGCAGGTTACTTAGGGAAAGAAGAACTTTTTCATATGTCTCTTTTCCATTTAACCTGGGTTTTTTTTGAGACTTCCTTACATGAATACTCTATTTACATCATTTCACATCTCCCTTTACCTTCCCAACTCCTCCCACCGCCCTCCATTTCCTCTAAAATTCATGGCCCCCTTTTTTTTTATTTTTATTTTTTATTTTTTATTTTGAAACAAGGTTTCTCTGTGTAGATTTGGAGCCTTTCCTGGAACTCTTTTTGTAGACAAGGCTGGCCTCAAACTCACAAAGATTCGCCTGCCTCTGCCCTCCCAAGTTCTGGCATTAAATGTGGGCACAACCACCGCCCAGCTTCTTCAATTGTTGGGACTAGATAACTGGTCAGCAGTCTCATCCCTAGAGAAGAATGATTTTCCCAAAGAGAGAAATTTTTTTACATAAAATGTGTGAGCCAGGGCAAAATGAGATCATTAGAAAACCAAAATATTACATGAGAAAATAATCCCACTTTGTCTCCCTTCAGAGAATGGAAAGGCCACTGATTACTTTGCAAATGCAAAATGATCTCTGCAGGTAGACAGAGTGACATCAATGATAAAAGCTGGGATAGCAAACACAAATCAATGAGATTTTAAAAAGAAAAAGACTGCTCCATCTCTCCTGAATTACACCATGAAGTGCTGAGAGAAATCACCTCCTCTGAAGTGCAGACAGACAGGGCGCAGCTGCAGAAGAGGAAAACACCTTTCTGATCCTCAACTGTAAACACCTTCCTTTCCGCATAAGAGTCAAAGCACAGTTCTACGTGCTGAAGAAGTGAGGTGTGTCTTCATGATAACTGGAGCTCTAATCATGACAGCATGTGATAGATTACCGCTGCAGACGCTTTGTGGGAGGAAGAACAGCATGGGTCTGTAGCTCTGTGAGAGCAGGAGACCAGGAAAGCCCTGGCTGTCAGAGCCTCCTCCATGTTGCAGTAGACAAGCCTTCTGTAAGTGAGTTGGGGTCACACATAAGAACAAGGGCCACAGGGCAGTGGAAATGCACAACTTTAATCTTAGCACTCAGGAAGCAGACACAGGTGAATCTCTGAGTTGAAGGCCAGCCTGGTCTACAGAGTGAGTTCCAGAATAGCCTGGGCTACACAGAGAAACCCTGTCTCTAAACATCAAAATAATAATAATAACAACAACAACAACAAGGTTCTTGAGAAACGAAATTTGCTGAGCTTGGAGCTGAGACACTTATACTACCTCTGACAGAAATATTGGGCCCTTTCTTTAGTCACAAAGCAAAGTGGAGGATGACTTCGTTAGCTTGTCACAATTATGGGTACAAGGCTCTGTGGCTGCAAGGCATTTGCAAGTGTGTGTATGTGTGTGTGTGTGTGTGTGTGTGTGTGTGTGTGTGTGTGTGTATGCATGTGCATATGGATTTGTGCATGTCTGTCTGTACATGCCTCCATGTGTAATAGGTTGAGGTTGAGATTCACAGGTCACCCAGCTATATACAAGACCCTGCTAGTCCAGGGTGAATCAGCATGGATCTTTCTGTGCAGTGTATCCTGGTGTAGTGATTAACAAACAGTACCAAGATATCATTGCTGATATGTTGGGGGAAGGGCAAGGGAGAGGGAAACCCCACAGTCACTTCAGTATCAGAAAAAGTAACCAAGAAATGCCTGGACTGTTTATTGGATAGTCATTGACCTTCCCTTTCTATCTACAGTGAGTTAATGATTAATCAGAGGAAAAGACTAATGAAGGGGATCTTGAATAACTCAGATGTTAAGGGTCTGGTCAGGATAGCTCCCGCCTTCATTCCAGCACTCAGGACACAGATGTAGGTGGACCTCTGTGATTTCAAGGCCAGCCTGGTCTACACTGAGAGTTCCAGGCCAAGGGGGGCCACAGTGAGATTCCATCTCAAAATCATTTTTCAAAACAACACATTTTTCAAAAAGACTCCAGGTTCTGTTTCCAGCACCCACATGATAGTTTACAACTGTCCTTAACTCCAGTTCCAGGGGATCTGCCATCCTCTTCTAGCCTCTGCAGGCACCAAGTACACTTACAGTCTGTGTATGCACACAAGCAAAACATTCACATTCAAAAAATATATTAATCTTTCTTAAAAATATTCTTGCTGGGAGGTGGTGATGCATGTCTTTAATCCCAGCACTTGGGGAGGCAGAGGTAGGTGGAGAGAGAGAGACAGACAGACAGACAGAGAGAGAGAGAGAGTTAGAATCCAGAATCCAAACCTGACCTTCTCAGGTCACATCCATCTGTCTCTCTGCACCCTGATAGTTGTGTGCAGAGAAGCCCAGCCTACCAGACTCCAATCTACCAAGGGCGATCAGCAGCGTTTCCTGTATGAAGCGTACACAGTAACTAATTGAGGTCCTTCTACCACTTGCTACACATACTCAAAGTCACAACATTCTTCTCCTAAATGTAAGACATCCCTTAAACTCCGGCCATCCAGGAATCAGAGAACCTGACACAGGCATGTACTATGGACTACTCAACAATCCTGTGGCATGAAACCTCCTCTTCCTCTGAAATTATGAAAGAAACCTTCTACTCTACTTTGTGAGCCAGCCTGAACTCTCCTCAGGGCCTCCACCATGCGTCTCATAACGATGCTAATAATTCTGCTGATAAATGTTTTACTCAAAAGGACACACACAAAGTAAAGAAGATGGTGACAGACTTGGAGTTTGAGGTCATTGAACTCCCACACCTTCCATAGCAAGATGATGGAAATATACACCTTCATTTTTTGTTTATATGGTTTTTAAAAATTTATTTCAAAAGTCTCACTATGAAACCAAAGCTGGCCCGGAACTCGCATTATAACACAGAGTTATATATAACTAAGGTTCTTCTTACCTCCATCTCTCAACTGATTAGATTTTGCATGTGTCTCTGTGGTTCAGTTCACACACTCAGCTTCTCAGTTTAGGTAGTCACCTGAAGTGAACTCTCAGCCTTGCCTCCTCAGGGAGGTCTGACTCCAGATGTCCCACCCAAAGATCCTTGGCAAATGGCAGTTTCAAGGACAGGCTGCCTGTGTTTTGACTCTCCTCTGTGTTCACCACTACATCCAGCCATCATGGCATCCTGACTTGAGAAACCTTTCCCTGATGCCCAGTCATAACAAGTAACTGAGTAACTGTGCCCTGCCTCAGTTAC
>NW_023413830.1:0-2261 GCF_903995425.1 Onychomys torridus | reverse complement strand
GTTTAATTTGGATTGCTGCATCAGAGGAGATGCTTTCAGGTGCAAAGAATTTCCAGGGGACGTCCTAAGGGCCATTGTCCATGTCCTGGTGTTTGAAGACTGGCACCTCTGGGCTTGTACATGGGCTTCCCCCTTCTAAACCACATCCTCCACTTTTCTTTCACTTCATATTGATGTGGTTTGGAAGGGACAGGGGTCTCACTCGGTAGCCTTGCCTGTCATGGAACTTGCTATGTAGAAGAGGCTGGCCTGGAACTCAAAGATTTCTGCTTAAGCCTCTTCCTCTTGTTTCCTGGGATTAAAGACATGCATCAACCTGGCCTGGGTTCTCTCTCTCTCTCTCTCTCTCTCTCTCTCTCTCTCTCTCTCTCTCTTCCATCTTCAACCTGTGTCTCCCCATTTTCTGGCCTATGTGACCCTTAAAATGATGATCAGAGCATCACGAGGAGGTAGGACCACAGATTACCCTACTGCTACACCTGGAAGCTCTTCCGCTGTCTACCTTCTGTCAATCCTGCACAACATGTAAGCTGTTAGTCCCTGTGGCCAAGTACAGCTTCAAGGACTGAAGGGTCTCCACTGGCTCATGGTCCATATTTTCTTTTTGGAACTGAAGAATTAGCTGCAAGGAAAGGAGCTCACAGAAAGGAGAGAAGGGTGCAGGGTGACTTACTTAGACTCTGGAGATAAAAGATCCATTCTTTCTGTGAGACACAGGCCTGTGGATGCGCATGCAATGGCTGACCATGGTATACTGGATCTCATCGAGGATAGTTGTCTGGGCAGCCTCAATACCCACAGTTTTCTCCATTTGGGGAGAGCAAGGAGTGAGTGGAGACAGTCCCTTCTGGGTACCTCCTATTCCTCTCCTGTCTGACAAGCACAAAGCATACACTGTTCTATTTCCCAAAACAGATTGCTGTGTAATTGTTGGGGGAAGATAGAGCAAATGCCAGGGTCAGGAAACTGCTGGTACTGGGAGGGCCCAGCAGCCAATGGTACCTCAGAGGTGTTATTGCGGTGGGGTCTTGGTTGACTTCCACCACCATTAGTTTTCACCTTCCCATAGACACTTGCAACTTCTTCGTTCCTGCTCTGCTCATCTACATATGATCACAGCATCTGGACACCATTGGGATGCCCTATCCACACCCTACCATTCCACACCCAGAATGCCTCCAAGGATGCCGGCATATCCACTAGGGTCCCTTACTGAGAGCCTCAGAAACGGGGCTGAAGAATGGGCTGGGTACTTAGTTCAGTGCCATTTCTCAGCCCCATTATCACCAGCAGTATGTGCACTCAAGGAGTGCCTAGGTACTGCTTGGGGAGGGAAAGATGGTCAGGAGGGACTGTGCCCCAACCTAAAGACAAGCCTGAAGGAGAGAGAGGCAGAAAGAAGGAAACTGAGAAGAGAGGAGGACTTGCAAGTCTAATAGAACATAAGTGAGAAAGCCCAGCTGAGGAAGCTCATGATATAAAAGAGGGCCCACTACAAAAACAGACCTGTCATGAGGAAGCTAACTAGTTTCAGGGAGAGGACCAAAGTGCCCATTCTAAGCCAAAGAGAAGATTTAAGAAAATCCCAATTGGAGGGAGAGTCCTACCTCTCAAGTTCGATGACTTTCTGCCCCCAGGGAACCAACTCTTATGCATTTAACAACACCTTGTCCTCCAGTGATTACCCCCTGATGCTCTGACCCAACCCACTCTCACCTTCCTTTCTTTACAGGAGAAGGTTATTCCATCAACAGAGGGGACTTGGAACAATCCCACAGCCCTGCAAAGAGGCTAGCAGACCATCCAATCTTCAACATGGATATTCCAAGTACCTGGTCTTCAACCAGGGAGCATCGATTTCTCAGTTTCAAATTGCTATTTCTATCTGAAACACTTACAGATATGGCAAGCATTGGCTATTTCTCCCCCTAGCAATAATTGTGAGATCATGTTCTTCTAAAGGTTCTATCGTTCTCTTGGAAAAACCTGATGTGCACCCTAGGGGCTTACAGAGAGGGTACAAAAACCAATCAGACAAAAATAAATCCAAAAACTATTCAGGATGAAAGTTGTAATGCCACCCAAAGGAATGCCATGTTTTTGAACTGACCCTAGGGCTTCAATTACTGATTAGGCTCATTTTAATATTTTCTTTTTTTCATTGGAACTATGTAACCATAAAAAAGAAAAAACAAACTAAATAACAAAAAAATATACCCCATAAATTGCCATTTTGGGACATTAATGCAGTTAGTTTTAAC